>NC_051180.1:116089764-116138200 GCF_013339695.2 Rhipicephalus sanguineus
ACAGCTGCAAATTTGCAGAAGGGTTCGCATATTAGCTTTATTGCTCATGATAACAGCTTGTAACTTTAGTCTTGCCTCATATTTAATTTGCTGCAGTGAGTCTAAATTTGCGCCAAATGTAAACTTAATTATCATATATCACAGTTATCTTAACATTCTAAAAGCGTCGCAGTTAATGCTCATATTACACTTTCGATGCGTGCGTTTTCGCAAAGCCAAATTCAACTAACGCTCTTGAATGTAAGCAATTACCGCGGAAGTCACGGTACTTGCGTACGTGACTACCTATACGAGCAGGGCGTTTCGCGATAAAAACCTTTCGATTTCGTTGAGCTGGCGCGGAAACGCGGTGCGACGCCGTTCACGGCCACGCACGCACGAACGCAGCAACAACGCTGCGAGATTGCGCCCGACGCGCGAGCAGCACGCGAACCGCGCGAACCATAGAATAAAGAATCAGTTTAGAGAAGGGAAACTGTAGCCTTGACAACGGTACGAAAGATAAGCAGCGGTAGCGCATGGAACTACCGAAGGCACCCAAGAGATGGCGCTGCGTAAACAGGAAGCGGAAAACAAAATTTATTGTTTATTTAGGTAGAAAAAAGCAAACGGCTGCCTTTTTTATTCCGTACCTGGTGCGTATGCGCATACGCGGGTGCCTCGGCTGGTTTTTTATTCTATCCTTTTTAAACAGAAGTGGACGAAAGATGGCCGGGACTCGTGTAAGGCTACGGAGGTCTCGTTATCTTTCGCCCGCTTGTTTTGAGCGCGTCGATGCGCCGAGCAGCATGCCAAAGCGCCCTTCGGAACGCAGCACCTGTGCGTACGAAGGTTACATGGAACCGAAAGGCGTAGTACATTGGCAACTGGCACCAGTAAGAACAATTCACGAGTGAGTAGAACGAAACGATAATCTTTATTGACAGTGAGCAAGCGGTAAAAGGCCCTTGTTCAGACATCGTGAGCTCGTAAACGACTAGCCTTCGTGGTACTTCAAAGAGACAAAACAAATTAGATGACGTTTGTTGCCCGTTTCCACCGTCAGCTAGCGCTCACAATAACCAACTTGTATTGTAGGACAGGCGTAAAGCATCAGCATTTTTTTGCTACAGTCTTTAGTACTTGCTTTCAACGAGTACGCCTGAAGACCCCCGGGTTTGTTGTTACTACAACGTATTGCGGTCAGGCTGAGAATACCAAGCAGGTTCACGCAAAGAAATCACATTATAGTGGATGCCTACAGAATGGCAGAAAACATGAGCATTTTAACACGTGATACCGATGAAACAATCCATAAATGGGATATATGCAAGGCCTCAAAGAAGTGCAGAAATACAGAGAAGGGAGAAACGATTTTCTATCCCGGTCATTCTCTTATTGTGACATCGCCACTGGAAAGTAGGCTTCATCAACAGTCTGGCCAAGTCGTGCTCATGCCATCGCATAATTCACTCGTTCATTTGAGCCCACCAGACCTTGCAAGTACAAGTGAAATAGCAGCTTTGTCCACACGTGTTAGCATACAACTCAAAAGCGAGAGCAGTGAAGTGTGATATGCTAACGAGGTCACAAAGCAGAAAGAAAAACGCTGAGCTTGAAAGTACGTGTACCTGCCATCGTCGAGGAACCTGTGGAAACTGACGCCTTCGCTGGTATCGCAGCTCCTGCGGCACCATACAGTAGCACACCGACTGCCCACCATAATTGCAATATGATTACATCGGTGAATTAAAAAAACTTTCATGCGTATTTTAGACAACATTAACGATAGAATTCGCAAGAAAACGGGGAGCAACAAACCAGCTGCCAACCATCGGACGATAACTGCGCATATTCTGCGCGTTATCTGCGGCACCCGAGACGCAGCGGCGCACTTTTTGCGCTTCGTCACTGGTCACAGCGACGGTTCGCTTGCTCGCTACCGCGCGCTGGCCGTCAGCGGTGAGCGACAAGGCAGAGATGTTTTCAATCACTAAACAACAAATTTACTCATCATTCAAACATTACTTTCAGTTACACAAGAAAAAGCACTTTTATGCGGCAATGATAGCTGTATTTCTCTTAAATATTGCTTTTATTACGGCGCCTCTGGCGGATTTTTTGGCGTTGCCGAGGGCAGATTTTGAACGGAGCCACTATGGTTTGTTTGTTAGCTACGACGGGGTCGATTTTTTCGCCCCCCTTCAGCGATGGCTGGAACTTGAGACTTTCCGAGGCCTGCGCGAACTACCAGACTGCCGCCCGCCGCGAACCGCACGGCAAAGCGGGCTTGTAACCATGGCAACCACGGCCAGGTCTTCAGGTGAAGGCGACGGTGGCGCCACCTGGATTTTCCGAAAAAAACGCCTCAGCGTGGAGCCTTGAGTGGACCCACTCCCCCCATTCTAGTACACTCTAGTTTTGTCTAGTTTTGTTGCGGGAGCACAGCAGGTACGGAACGCACGCACGGACGAGCAAACGGCAGGAGGCAAGCGCTGCTCGAAGCTGCGGGGCTATGTTGGGCTTGGATGTAACCGCAAACCATTCGTGACGACTGTTCCAATTCATTCCGCGACAGTCCACCGCAGCCGGACATTGTGCGTGCGTGTGCGAACTTTGCGGGCTTCGAGATAGGTCTTGTCTGTCACGAAGCCCGGGTAGAGGTTTGTCTGCTAGGTTTGGAAGAAACCCGGTGCAACCCCGGCGCCATGCCCGATATGGAAATAAGTGACTTGGTGCCGTCCTTCTTATAGGAAATCGTACACCGACGGACCGCGCCTGCATCCAGGGTAAGCCCCCATTCATTGTCCATTTTTATTTCTCGCTGCCGATACGGATAACTTTGGTCGCGGTAACGTGCAGGAGCGTTCGGCTTTGCCTTGTGTTTCGTAGAAAAATATGGCATCATCGCACCGCCGAAAGTGCACGCAACGAATTGCGGTTCACGCTTTTTTTGACGCGGCATCACGATGCTCGCGTGTCCCTTGCGAAAGGGACTGCCAGTCGCGCTGTTCAAATAACCTCGGAAAAAACGTATACCCCCTGAAGCAACTGTGAAGTGGAGCGCGCGTGCGTGACGCTGATGTCGCGAGCAGGTAAGGCGGGCGCGGGGACCCAAGTTGTCGTGAGAACACGCTGCGCCTGACCTCGACGTCGATAAGGGGGCAGAGCAGCATCCTGCCTCCTTCACTGCCTCGGCGTTGTGCTTCGTCGGAGAGGCCACTACCAAGCGATGTCTTTTGCCTAAACTCGTTAGACGTAAAACCGTTAGTTACACTGACCCAGTGGCCCCAGCAGGTTCCGACACGATCGTGTTTCCAGGTTTTTGTTTGTTCTAGTTTGACGCTTTTGTTTCCTTCTGTCGCGTCGGTTTCGTCTTCAGATGTGAAAAAGAGCCTACGAGACGTTTAAGCGCTTATCGCGGAATGACTAGAACGTCTTTTTTGTGTCGAGCGCAGCTCTCTCGCTCGCCTTGAACTGGCCGTCATAGCATGGCAGTGCGTTAGTCATCAACTGTGCCGAGATACGCGTGTCGCGCGAAGATCTCTGCGCAGGAAAGCAACATGACCAGCCAACGCTCCTTTGTTGATACGACACACTCGGAACATTGTATCCGTGCTTCGTCTACTGTTGCATGTAGTCGTCTCTAGGGTACACTCTATGGGGTAAGTTTCACGACTCGTGACCACTGACCAGTAGTGTGTGTGTGTCTTGCTAAAAGTGCGATGGCCTGCACGCTTCTTGCGATCTAGATAGCAAGAAATCGCTTTCGTACTGTCCGAAAACAGATCCCTCGGTGCGTCACTCGTCTTTCATACGTAGTAAACGTTACAAAGATAAAAATAATCATATTGTTAACAAAGAACGAATGTGTTTGTAAGCAGTTGAGACGGGACGTGACGCATTGTCTGCGCATTTAAACGCGGGTATTTGAATTTACACCTGAAAGCAGTTGCTCCCGTAAGTATAACCGGACAGCGGAAATGTTTCGGCGGAAGCCCTCCGGTTTTGCTTGTGCTTTCGTGCACTGCGTTTGACGGTTTGACGCTGACTTGTGTTGCTTGTATCCTCACTAGCAGGATGTTGACAGTAGAAAGAAAAAAAAAACAAAAACAGCGAATGCTTGGAGGCGAGTGTTTATTCCTCGTTATGAGACGTGTATGGCGAGCCGCGCTGCCTTCTTTGCATTCCTTTATTTCCAAACTCTTCCTGCTGAGGAGTACTTTTTGTGTTCCCTTTGTTATAAAGCCTGTATTGGTTGAAAAAGTCTAAACTACTTTGTTTTGATTTCAAAGGAAACACGTTTAGTATCGTCGTAATACGATTTCAAATTCTGCGCTCAAGTCCAACTTCATTCAGGTGAAATGTACTTTCCAAATTTTCCCATCAGTGCATGGATTTTGCAAGTGTTCGTACTACTAATTACATCCTTGCAATTTAATGCATCCGTCTGTACGTGTAGCGCTGTGCACTGTAATCCCGTCACTTGGTTCCTATAATTGCCATTTACAGGTCGATTACCACGAGGATGAGTGTTTCTTTTTCATTCACGCGTTTTCCTGTAGAGCTGACGAAGTGTTCCAGTTATATTGCTTCTACGGTGGGTGGGGTGTTCCCTTTAAGGGTTTGCCACATTCTGCATATGTAATGGACATTCCTCTTGTTCGTTCACTTTCGTTACACGGCATCTAAACTGAGAACACGTGGTTCACTTAAAAGCGACATTAAAAAAAAAAAAAAGGTAAACAGCTCAGTGACTGAACTGAGACTGAATGAAGACGATGTGGTGATGGTGAAACTTATTGACCAGAAAGGGGTCCTGAAGGACACTCGGCTAGGTGCCAGGTGCAGAGGGGCATCTCCCACGTCGGGACAGAGAGCCGGAAGCTCTCCGCCGCCACCCGGGCCTCCTGGACAGCCCGAAGTTGGTCTTCTAGTGAAGAACTTTTCAGCACTTTGTCCCACTTTTCCTTGTTCTTCGCGTAAGTGTTACTCGATGGACAACCACATAGCATATGGTTCAAGTCTACACGTTCACGACACTGTTCACATACATGTTCTCCGTCGTAGTCTGGGTCGGTATGCTTCATTCGCCAGGGGTTGGGGTATGAGTTAGTCTGGAGCAAGTGCAACGTTACCGACTGGCTGCGCGTTAATTTCTTATCCGGGAGGGGAAGCTAGGCGCCATTCTGGACACTCAAAATTCCACCATTTGTCAAATTCTGTAATGGCGGCATTTTCAACCACTCAGAGGCGCTGTGGTGGCGGCACTCTAGACCAATCAGAGCCGAGAATAGCATCCGCTGTTAGAACAGCTTATACTCAATAGTAGCCAACATTCATCATCATCATCAGCCTGACTACGCCCACTGCAGGGCAAAGGCCTCTCCCATGTCCATTTCTTCTTCTTGATTTCGACTAAGATGTCCTTAACACCCGTTCGTTCCCTGACTCACACTGCTCTCTTCTTGTCCCTTAAGGTTACACCTATCATTTTCCTTTCCATTGCTCGTTGCATCGTCGTCAGTTTCAGTTGAACCCTCTTTGTAAGCCTACAGGTTTCTGCTCCGTAGGCGAGTACCGGTAAGATGCAGCTGTTATATATCTTCCTCTTGAGGGATAGTGGTAGACTACCATTCATTATTTGAGAGTGCTTGCCGAATGTGCTCCATCCCATGCTTATTCTCCTAGTTACTTCAGTCTCAATGTTCGGCTACGCGGTTACTACCTGTCCTAAGTAGACGTATTCCTTTACAAATTCCAGTGCCTCGCCACCTATCGCAAAGCGCTGTTCTCTTCCGAGAATGTTGCGCATTACTTTAGTTTTCTGCATATTAATTTTCAGACCGACCGTTCTGCCTTCTTTGTGCAATCCAGTAATCATGAGTTGCAATTCGTCCCCTGAGTTACTCGTCAACGCAATGTCATCAGCGAATCGAAGGTTACCAAGGTACTCTCCATTAACTGGTATCCCTAACTCTTCCCAGTCTAGTGCCCTGAAAACCTTTCTTTATGGAGCTTTCTTTATGGAGGCCTATGGTGCAGGATGGGGAAGTGGTTGGTAAGATACGATGCAGTGACCATAGAATGGTAAGGTCTCGAATTCGCCTAGATTTGAGGAAGGAACTGATACGCAAGAAGCCAATTAATGAACTAGCGCTGAGAGGAAAAGTACAGGAATGCAAGGTCTCGCTTCAGAACAGATACCGAAGAAACCGACCTTAGCGTTGACGCAATGAACGGTAATCTGACGAGCATCGTTATGGAGTGTGCAGTGGAAGTCGGAGGTACAGTCATTAGACAGGACACTGGCAAGCTCTCCCAGCATACGAAAAACCTCATTAAGAAACGTCAAGCATGAAGGCCTCAAAAACGACAGACAAAATAGAACTGGCAGAACTTTCGAATTTAATCAACGGTCGTAAAGTAGTCGACAAAGAAGATATAGCATGGAGAGAATTGAACATGCTCTAAAGAACGGGCGCAGCCTCAAAGCGGTGAAGAGAAAACTGGGCACAGAAAAAACCAGATGTATGCATTAAGGGACAAGGAAGGCAAAGTCACTAACAATATGGATAGGATAGTTAAAGTAGCTGAGGAGTTTTGCAGAGATCTGTACAGTAGCCGGGACAACCAAGGCGTTAAAGGGACCAACAACTGCCCAGAATATGAAATGAGTTGACTCCGTTGATGTAAAGATTGTCCGTTGCACTGACTCAAACCAACCCTGTTTTTTTCTTGAGAGGTGAACTTATATTTTTATTTCTTAATTGAAAGTCGCGAAAAATGATCTGTTGCGTCTCTGGCGGCAAAAGCATGAATGATCCGATGAAGACGGCCACGTGACCGTTGATTGCTGTACGCGATCGACGATTTTTTTTTGTTAGTATTGAAATATTGTTCGTTTCTTTATATTAAAAGGTATTACTCCATAATAATGTACATATAGGCCTGCGTTAGTAGTATGCATTAAAGTGGCGCTGCCTTCGCGTGACGTAATGATCCCACGCTCGTCAGCGCGTCTTGAGCAACTTTTCAGCGTGCTCATGCAACCGTGCACGCAGTTTCCAGGTCGCTAAGATTTTGGAGCGACATAGTTTTGCTACCTACACTTCGTCTCAGAAATGACGCGCGCTGCTGCTCGGTGCGGTCGTGGATATGCGCAGTTACGTTTTCGATTACTTGGCTTGGCTCGTGTATCGAGAGAATAACGACGCCGGGACAAGCCATCCATGGCACAGGCGCAGGTGCACACAACGCTGTACAAATACCGGGAAAGTGTGTAAAGCCACACATCTCATTGTAACAGCTTGCTATTTTCAAAAAATGGTTGGAAAGCTCAAAATAAAGGTGGTTAAGCAAAGTTACAGCAACTCCGGCGAAAGCAGAACAACGACAGCTTTCACAAAGGCTAGCGGCATCGCTATCAATTCTCAGCGTTGCTGGAGCAAGCCTGCATGCGTGTTTGGAGCCTTTCAGATGGAAAAAAAAATACTGCTTATAAAATAACTATGTGCTTTTCGGATAAACCACTGCAGCTACAAACGCTACGAAGGGTGAGCTTCCTGTCGCGCCGTAAAAAACTGGGTCGAGAAAAATCAGTTGTCGGTCTCTTTAACTTAAGAAGTAGTAGTAGGCCAGAGGAAGTGGACACTCCATCAGTAACGATTGGGGAAGTAAAGGAAGCCTTAGACGGGGGTAATGCAAAGCCGCTGTTGAGGATCAGGTAACATCAGATCTGTTGAAAGACGGTGGACAGACCTTGGAAGAATGTTAATATCATCTTAATCCATAAGAAAGGGGGCGTCAAGGACTTGAAAAATTATAGGCCGATCAGCTTACTCTCCGTTGTCTACAAGCTGTTTACAAATATAGTAGGTAAAAGAATTAAGACGACATTAGAATTCAATCAACCAAAGGACCAAGCAGGATTTTGTACGGGCTACTCGACAATAGACCACAGGCACACCATCAATCAGGTGGTAGAGAAATGCGCGGAATATAACCAACCCCTATATTAGCCTTCATAGATTACGAGAAGGCATTTGATTCGGTGGAGACATCAGCAGTAATGCAAGCACTACGGAATCAGGGCGTCAACGAACCATATATAAACATACTGAAAGAAATCTACAGCGGCTCCACAGCCAACATTCAGCAAGTTTTAAATGGTTAGCCAACACTATAGCCATCCAATGCTAACCGCTGTTAGTGTGCTATTAAGTATCGATAGTTGAATTCGTTCAGAAATACTCGTCGTATTTCTTTGCAAAAATGCGGATGGAGAAACCAGCGAGGACTTTGTCTGTAAAAAAATTCAACGTTTATTTTTTAAAAAAGTAAACGAAAACGTTATATCGTGTCTATAACATTTCGTGATTCTGTTTTGCTATTTACCTCTAAGCGCCGGAATCTGTACTAAACATGTTTACGGGCGGTCTCGCGCATGCGTAGGGCGTTATGGACACCAACCGCGTGCCATTTGTGCCAAACAAATGTCGCTCGGTCGTTGACCGAGATCGCTTGTTTTGGTTTACGTACTTTGTTTATATCAGTTGACACTTTGTGACGGTGACGCCTCGTAGCTGCAATATAAAGAAACAACGCGTCCTTCCAGGCCATCGGGCGTAGGGGTGGCGTAAAGGTAATAGCAGCAAGTAAGTTCTTATCCTGCCCCGATCCATCAATAACCCAGTGACACTCTGGATTAATTATTATTATCCTGAAGTAATTGCTTAATCACGTTTGATGGCTATGTGCTCGCATCGCACCTCCGTAGCATATGCAGATAGTCAATTTTTACAGTTCGTTCACAAAAAAATGCATATTTTATTTTTCTATACACACTTATTCAGGTTGAAACAGTTCGTCACCTTCACTTTGCATCTTCGATGCTATCTGGTGACTCTTGAAATGTACGGCACATTCACTTTTAACTGCGAGTGGTAGTGAAGGTACGTTTTACTCAAAGCGTATACCTACACCCTCGCAATTTTTTTCAATAACATCGCGCGAGCGTCGACCCCAGGATGCGGTACATAGTTTCGAATAAGCGTTACACCTGCTTTCCGAACACATGATCGCTCAGATAAGGCTGATATTGTATATGCAGCGTTGTAAGCAAACATCATAGCAGAACGCGCTCGCACATGAATATGCTCTCTAACTCTTGCGCATCATGTAGCAAATCTCGTTACCGTGTCCAGGGGCCAACGCTCGCGCGTTACTATTAAAAAAAAAACTTGCAAGGCTGTGCATTCGCTCGAAAACCAGTGGCAACAAAATTATTACGCGCCTGTCGTAAGGCATCAGGCACGCATCTGCGTGGGTTCACTGTGCATCAGATAATTCTAGTTTATCGCGCCCGGTTCACCAGTGAAAATGCAAAAATGTTGCCCACGAGTGCGCGCACACTGGGTCCGTAGAGGTTATAAATTATCGGAGAAAATTAAGGGTCAAACTTCCCTCTCTTGCTGTTCGCGTTCCCGTTGTTTCTCGCGCGTAATTTAAAACAATATCTGGGGTTTTGCGTGCCAAAACCACGATATGATTATGAGGGACGCTGTAGTGGAGGGCTCAGGAAATTTCGACCACCCGGGGAACGTGCACTGACATCGCACAATACACGGGCCTCTAGCATTTTGCTTACATCGAAATGCGACCGCCGCGGACGAGATCGAACCAACGACCTTCGGGTCAGCAGCCGAGCAGCATACCCGCTACACCACTGCGGCGGGAGTGCATAATTTATAATATGCAGCGAGTAATGCGATTTTTCTTTTTTTTTTACATACTTCTGGTACTCACTGTGCGTGGGCTCAGCAGTTTTTGTAAACCTTGCTAAGTTCCGTCTTTGGCTAATATTGTACATACTGGCTAATATTTGCCTTTAAAAAAGGAAAAAAAAGGACCGCCCCTGTGCGCGGACGCCTTCAATATCAGTGACGTCACGGGTAGTTGATGCGGGCACTTGAATGCGGCGTCGCCACAGGTCTTTCGTCTCTGTGCTCACTGACATGGATAGCTGGGTATTTTCTGGTTTGGTTTTAGTATTACAGAGGGTTCATTTATTTGTACAGCTTAACGTAACAGTAATATGCCGTGACACATTAGACGTCGTTTGTCTGAAGGAACTGGAGCAGACACTGTCTCACGGGTGACCAGCCAACCGTGCGCACGCATACGTTTCCACGCTATAGGATGGCACGAGGAGGGCGTGTTTGTGTCGTTTGCGATTCAAATGCGCGGCTCGTCGATATCTTGCGCATGGAATTTGCGTTGTCAACTCGCGGCCGCGGTCGGGAGAATGTGGCGTCTGAAAAAAATATATGCATATAAATAAAAACGTTCGTGTGTGCGCCATTTCCGGCTCGTTTCTCAACGGATATCATTAGGCTTCCCTTCTTACCACGACGCATGTCGCTATTTCACTCAACGCTGATGTAAGACCGACTGGCGAAAGCACTTGAAACGAGGGATAGTCAGGAAAGTTAACCGGAAGGGAAGGTTTACTGCCCTTCATTAGGGGAAAGAGAAAAAAGAGCGGCTGAGGAATCGACCAGGCGTGCGAACAATAATTGAAGGAAAGGAGAAACGTTATAATCTACGAATGACTATAGACCATTTTACATAATACACACGGACGCCGCCACCTTGGGCTGTTAAACGAATGCTTTCTTATTTTTGCATATCGCGACGTGAGTGAATAAGATCACGAAACGTCGAGTGCACCAGCCCAACCGTTTTCATGTGTGTGCGTCTACCGTAGCGCCATTCGTTTAGTTAAAAATACAAAACGGCAAGGTCCCCTATGGCGGCACCGAAACCCATCCGGAAAATAATCTATACACGCTGTCAACTGAGCATATGTGAGTCTTTGGTGCACCTTTTCGCGGTAGCTGTCGTTTCTGTAACCGATAGAGAAGCAATAAATCTTATTTCACATGCACAAGTTTGGAAATTATGTCAGGTGTTGTTTTCCTTATGGCGTGTGTCACAATTTCTTAGTAGGTCGCGACGATCAGAGCCAACGAACTTTCATTGTTCCTCAGATATTATTTATATAGTTTAGGTTATTTTTCTAGTACAGTATTTCCACACAGACGGTTAACCCCTGTGTATAGTTGGCCTGTAGAAATATACTTGTTGAGCAAAACCTTGGTATGTGTATTGTGCAAATTTAACTTTAAAAAAAACTGTATAAAATTATGAATCACGTTATCCACAACGTAGACACGACACGACACCCGTGCGTTTAAAATGTCACGGTGTTTGTCTTGCCTTTGAAGCGAACGAGCAGTCTGTAGGCGGGTTGCATAGAGGGAACGAAAAAAAAAAGATATATTGGGTGTCAGAGTCGTGCTTTCTGGAGAAGCATGTATGCATGTACTTGGAAGAAACGACCGTTTCGCGGGAGAAGCGGTCGTGAGACGTGACTAAGTGGTGGCAGTAAATCTCGCATAATTGACCGCTTGCTTGACGGAATGGCTATTCACGCAACCCCAGCGGCGATCGATGCATTTACATGCATTTACATTTACCGACAGTTTCGAGCGTTGCTTTTTTTTTTTCATGGCGGAACTTCATTTACGTTCGCACTATAGTGCGCACCATTGTGTGCACGGAGATGAATCTTACGTGCTTGTGTTATTCCTGCTGACATTGTTCAGTCGAGATGCGCGCCTATTTGTGGAAGACACGCAGGCTCTTTTTGGTGTTCGGATCTCTGGACGTACTGACATGTCTTTAGTTTTCGAGTGTTTTGACATGCACACCTGAGAGCTTTCTTCCCGATATGTGCCCCGTGCCGGCATGCCTGTCATATAATGTGCAGCCTCTTTGTCGAACTGACGGTTTCTCGTTCCTGTTTCCTGAAGGTTCAAGATATAGTATATTTTTCTGATGTGCCGCCTTATTGTTGGAACTGAAACTACTAGTGCAAGCTTGTATACATGTAACACAGGCAGGGCACCATGGCATATATGACTATTCTGAGGTTGCTGTAATGGCCTAGCTTCCAGGCATGGTTGATCTTGGTCTCGTGCCAAGTCGTTATCATATTTGGTTATATATATCCCGGGGCATTTTGTTGCATTGCTACACTTCATAACTCGCGCTGCCTGTAGTCTATGGTTCGGTGCATAAACGGATATCGCCTTGCGCGTAAGGTAATGGTTGAACGTGCGCATGTTCGTCGGTCACTATGCACGTTCGAGTTAGAGCACCGTATCCCGTTAGGCGAACAGTAGCTTTCTTTAAAAAAAGAAAAAAAATGAAAGCGCTGAAACAGAGGTAGGAGGTACATATAGCAAAAACGTCACGCACGATTGCCGTTTCGTGTGTATATATAGCCCCCGTTGCTATGCGCCGATTGGTTCAAGCATGTGCACCCCTCCTTTAAGAGCATGTGCACCTTTGAGAGAACGATATATATATCAGGCCTCGGTCTTCGATTTGCCCCGTTCAGGTGCACACCTGGAACGAAGAGCAGGTCGTTATTAAGCAACGGCGTTCAATCGATGGAATTTTTTTCGACTCGATCGTTTCGGAACGCACCAGCGGTGGTTTGAAGAGTCGCGCATTCGTGCTACGTTCGAAGGAGTGCGTGCTGCGGCTGTCACGATCGCAGATTGCGTTTTCCCCGTTCGCACTTTTCTTTATTTCGTTTGTTGTCGTTTTGTCTTTTTTTTTTTTTCGGCGAGCTTGCCCTGCGGCATGTATGCGCGTATCAACTCGTGGAGAGCGTTTGTCGGGTAGAAGTTTTAGTAGAAGTGTAGTAGCGCTTCCTCCATATAACAGGGATGATACATGGAAGCGAGGTGCCTGTATATTCTCCCAATAGAACGTTTGTAGCGTCCTTGCACGATCTTTTGTATATAGGGCGATATGAAGGTGCCCACTAGGAAGACTTCGCGAGAAAGCAATGTCCATCGCGCCTTCCTTTATGCGGTGGGCGCGAAATTGAGTTGAACGGAAAACCTTTAACGTGTAAGTCGGTGGCATGGTGTCCTGTTTCAGGGAATAGCGGAAATGTATAGACTAAAAAGGGGCAATTCTATATAATTACCATGATTCCCTCTTCGCGGTCTAAATCACACAGCGACTGCAAGACTTCATCGAGTATATAGCGCTGAGTTGGCGTATAGAGTTGAGGTGCAATGTTTGCGAATACGCATTAACACGTTAGCGTGCATCCCTATTAGCATATACGCATGTTAAAAGATGCGTGGCAGTTCCACATTGTAGCATGCATATCGTGGGTTGAAGCGATTGTTGCGAAGCTGCGCCACTGTGCCGATTGTGTCATTTTCTTATATTAGCAGCGTTTAAAACAGCACCTATATAGTAAGCTGACGGCACGAGCATTTGGTGGTTCGCGTGTACTTGGCGTAAGTCCCAGCATGCAGCCTCCGGCGCGTCGCGGATACGGAATCCATGCCTATTGAAGCCACGTTCATCCGTTCGTCACGGTCAAGTTTCACTTCCGGTGACAGGCTATGGCGGCCCTTTATTTTCTCCTTGGGTATAGCAGCGCAAGACATGCTGGGACAAAAATCAACGTGCCTGTATATGTCGCTGCTTTAACACTGTGTTAAAGTTTGCTCTTTCAGTTTCTATTTCAACGACTCCTATTTAGCGAGCGTTTCGTCATACTTTTAGGGGCATTCGAAGGTGAATTTTCTGTACGCGGAAAGACAGGCACAGCGCAGCATTGTGTTTTCTTTGTACCCCTCTACGTTTTCGTCAGTTTTCTGTGCTGTTTCCCTTTACAGTGAGTTACCAAAGAGCCCAACTGGATACGCTCTCTTATGTCTGTTTTGAATGATACTTTACCTGAAAATAGACTTCTTAATTAACGGTCCAAAACGTCGTTGCATGCGTGCAGTTATCCGTTCGCGTACAGTGCCGTCGCGCTGAACCCATAGGCGCCGGCTGCTCTTTTGCTCCTACATGCAATATAAAAAAAGAACACTGCGCAGAAAGCACAGTAAAGCAGTAAGACCAGCAAAAAAGAAAAAGAACTGATATTATTGCAATATGCAGTACACTATAGTACATGATCATACAATTAGCATGCACAAATGCATCGTAACGATCTATGTCTTATGGGCCCTGCATTTGACAATAATGTCGCACATTCGTTGACGCTTATAGTCTGAAGTGTTAGTGAGGAGCATGATTAACCATCGTTTCTCAAATAATATGAAATGTCTTATGATTGTCTGTGATATTTTGTTTATACTAGAAAGTCTTAACGCTCGCGTTGCCCGTGTGGCTTTTCTTACGGCCACGCGTGCTCCTAGGTGTTTGCCCAACGCGACAGCGCTCTCCTGTCGATGCTTCTTTTTAGCTTTCTGGATAGTTTTCGAAGAGAGAGAGAAATCTCTTTGTTGAAAAGCAGAATGTTCATCCAGCGTATATTCGCCTGCTTTCAATTCTGTTGGGAGAGGGAGGGAAAAAAGTACCTACGGGAATGTGAGCAGAAAGATGTGTAAAAATAATAATAAAAAGCAGACCTTGTAATAGCTGTCCTAGGCGATAAATGGGCAGTCTCGACAGTTAATGTAAAATAAGAAAAAAAAATAAAGCAACACTTATGAGCAACACGCACTGTCTTGATTGAAGGATTAAAGTTTGCTGAGATCCATATAGATTCGATGTATGTGAAAAAGTTCAGTGCTTTTCGCTGTCTCGATGGGCATATGGGCCAGGGGCCCAGCATCCGCGTCGAAGTCAAGAGGCCTCGGTCGAGCTTCTCTAGGTTATCTTGATAATGTTGTCATTCGTCTTTATATACGCCGGGCACTCGAGCAAGATGTGCTCTACGGACGCTACAGCCCCGCAGTTGTCACCAGACCCGCAGCCAGGAATTTTTCTTTAGGGGGGGGGGGGTACTTACTGAAGGCCTCGACTGTTGGAGAAAAACAGACTGTTGGAGAAAAACACCTATTTTCATTATTTGTTTTCGGAAAAACACCCCGCTCAATCAAAACCAGGCATGTAGCCGGGGGGGGGGGGGGGGGGGCGTTGGAGCGGGAAGGCTCCCCCCCCCCCTACCCCTCTTGTCTACGAGCCTGGTTGTCACCGTGTGGGTTTGTAGCATTCGAAGGTTGACTGACAGTTTACCACGTGCTAGTGTTTTGTACCGCCACTGAGCGGCGCTTCCGTCGTAAAAATTACTTTAGTGTGGAACACGCGAACGCGCGCGGCTCTGACTCCGGCGCGCAGGCGCCAGCTGTGGGCTGAAACGAGGTCGATGCACCGAGGAGAGAGAGGCACGCCGTGTGCGTACGGCCGAAGACGCTTCCACATTTGCCGCAGATGGGAGTGTGCGTCCGTGCCGCACTCGAAATTACTCTTAACGGGCGTGTTATATATAGGTCTAACAATGGACTGCAATGTGTACATATACGATATACGTAGGTGTCACACAAGGAGTCCTAAGAAGAATAACAGACGCGTTAGCCATATTAGTCGATTATGGATCGTACGTTCTCAACGTGCCCCTCGTGCTTTATATTATAAGTGTTTGTTTGGCAAGAGTTGGCACGGAGACATTTACTTCGAAAATTCATGCTGAATATGAAGACAGATGCGTGCGGAACTGCGCCAAAGTCCTTCATCTATATATCCCCGCTACACTTTTCTAGAGCGAAAAATGGCCCTATTTGGACGTATATAAGCCCTTGTGCCGTCAAATAAAAAAATCACACCATCTCCCGCTAAAGGGGACCTGAGGCGATGCGAAGCAGCGTTTAGGCATGTAGAGCCCGCGTTTCAGAGGGGGAGGGGAGAGAGAAAGCGGAGAGGGGATGGGAAGAGGGGAGGGTAGAGGGGAAGTGGAGAGGGGGAAGGGGGAATGCGAAGTGGAGAGTGGGATGGGAGAGGGGGAGTGGAGAGGAAGAGGAGGTGTGTGGAGAGGGCTTGCGCATGCGCAGTAAGGGTGGTCACGCCGCACACCACCACCACCACCACCGGATTGAACTCCGCTATAAGATGCTTCACATCTAAAAAGTAGGGGGGTGTTCGTTGCACTCGCAGTGTGCCTATATTTCCTTACTATTTTCAACATTGGTGGCGATGCGGCCGCTACTCCTTTCCCTGAGTGTTCGGTGCACGCGTGTTGCGGGATTGAAGGACCCGCGGCAGGAGTGCGACGTGTACATCTTGCCGGAGGACGTGCGCAGAACTTCCTCTTTCGTATATACGCTCAGTGCCTGTGAGTCACAGCGTGTGCAGTAATAAGTACCTCCACTGCCACGGCGCGAGTATTGCTCCGGATGTTTCCGGGCTCGTTTCCTCGCGCCTTGGCAGTGCAGACGTACGCATTCGAGAAACGGGCGGCGGGATGTATCCTCCTCCTGCACTTAGCGCGTGCAGCTGTGCCTCCGAAGCGGGTATCGTCACACACGCTTCCCCCAAGAGCGCCATGAAAGCGGTCGTCGTTGTGTGATTATAAAACGAAGCGCGGACAGGAGTTTCGACCTTTTAGTGCAGGGGTCTCAAACACGCGGCCCGGCCTGCACGCGACGGTCTTCGTCCCTTATTTTTTTTTTCTTAATAAGTATGTTCATGAGCTACACAGACGCGACTGGTCTGTAACATGTTTTTCGTATAAGTCACCCTATATGCGGTCACCACGTGTTGAAACGTAACCGCGGAACAAAAGCTGTGAAAACTATAATTCAGAATCGGCGTCCGCATTTCAGTCATTATGGATATCAGTATCGATGTTTCTCAAAACCTGGCGACAAATCCTCTTCAGGAATGATTCATATATGAGATATGGGGGAAGGCCTTTTCTCAAATAACAACGTTAGATATACTTCGTTCAATTCACCGCATGCATGGTCAGTGAAAACAGGAGCAACCGTAGTTCAGAGAGAGAATTAAGCTTTATTTTAAAAAAAGGCGCGCATTCTCTTCGCCCAGAGGTGGGCGACTTCCTTATTACAGGTAGCCATGACTTGCAGCCGACGCCCGGGCCGTATGCAAAAAAAAAACATGCTCTCACTGCGTTGACGTTCGTAGAGGTTGTCTAGTGATTATGGCTGCTTGATTGCTGACCAGAAGGTCGCGCGGTCTCGAATCCCGGCTGCGGTGGCCTCATTTCGATGGAGGCGGAAATTCTCGAGGCCCGTGTGCTTAGGTTTAGGTGCACACTAAAGAACCCCAAGTAATCGAAATAGTATCCGAAGTCCTCCACTACGGCGTGCCTCATAACCATGTCGTGGTTTTGGCACGTAAAACCCCAACAAATATTCTTATTATTAGCAGTGGTCGGAACGAATGACGGACATGTCTCGGAATGGATCCAAGTAACCCTATTGTCCAAGCGTTGGCTCCAGCATAGATACATTGCTTGTTTTACTACACGTTTGATGGATCCTATACTGGGATTAGAAAGGCAAGCTTATATGGTATCGGCAGTCGAAAATGCGGCGTAGATAGCGAGAACTGTCTGTGTACTTCGGTACAAGACTGGCCAGGTATGTGTATGCGCGTGTACTACAGCCCCTCTCGTCCTCGACGTTCGTGCGGCGGCGGCGCCTTTGTTTCGAGCGCGTCGCTCAGCCCTGGCCTTGTCACGGGAGGACCGAGCGCGCCAGCGGATACGCCGCACGCGCTCCTCGTTCTGCCGAGGCTTGTCAAAGTGATGGCCGCCGTTGAAAAGGGTGTGGTGGCTGGCGAACGCCGTACGTGCACGATTCCTTTGCCCTACGCGCCCCCTATTCTTTCCCTTCTGTGTTTTATGACTGGCAGGACGTGTCCGCGACTTGACAAATGTTAGGGGCTAACCGGAGGATCATCATCCGGAAGCACCTTCAATATATGCAGTCCGTGCAAGTATTCAAGAGAGTATAACATTTCTGGCGAGTCCGCAAGCCCTGTCTCAGTCAGGTATAGCGCAGACCATACCGTATGATGATTAAAGCAGGTGTGAATGCAAACTATTTTTCTGCAGTGCTCGTCTCGTTTGCACTATTGTCAAAATGGTCTGCCTGAAGGAAGGCTGTCAGTGTCGAAGCGGCTTCAAGGTGGACCACGCGTGCGAAGTCGGTGGACATCCTGCGAATCCTTGCATCCGCTAAAATTGTGTGTAGGGGAGCCGAGGAGAGTTGCATGCATGCGAACTCTTCCAAATTTTCTGTAAACTTTGCTGATTTGGGTACCTTCTACGATTTTGCTACTGTTGCGTCAGATTTCACGAAAACTGAAGTCTGCGGTCGCCAAAAAGATTGAATGGTGCTAAAAGTGGAGCCGGAAAACCCCTGGAAGTCCTCTTATGACGAAGAGGCATCAAGGTGATACTTGCTTCGAGAAAGTTAAGAAAAGTTGCTAAAAGCAAGCGAAATCGGCGACAGCAAGGTAACACAATTTTTGTGTGCCTACTTGGCTAATTAGAGTAAAACAATAAATATTCTGCAGCTTGGTTGACTTTATCACTTTATATAGTGCTAAGCGATACATTTCGACTCATTGCCATTTAAGTACGCACAATATCCGATTGCAGGAAATCGTTTTGGCTTTACTGTGATACCCCGTTGACGTCCTGCGCTCCCGTCGCATGCGTGCTTTCTTGCCAAGCGTGTTTTAACTGAACAGAGTGCGTTTATCAGCGAGTTATCTGCAAGCTTTCTGGGAGATACTTGAGAGACATTTCAAGGCGGGCTTCCTTGAACAAACTGTACAAGCAGTTCGAACGGTGGATAAGACACTTTGTCAACTTCGCGCTTGTCAGAGTGGAGATTGTTTTTTCTTGTCGACATGGAACACTAACGAACGAAAAACACGGACGGAGCATGATACTGCTTGCATGGTCAGTGAAAACTAGAGCAACCGCGGTTTATGCGCCCTGTGGGCGCGAAATCGGGGTAATAAGTACGAACACTCATAAATGCACGAAGCGTCACTTTATTCAAGCGCACGTGCACGCGAGAATAGGAGAACAACTTTATTTTATTATTTTTATTTAATATACCCCAAAGGCCCCCCAACAGAGGGCTTTACATGAGGGTGTGGGCAAACAATGTTTCTATGGCATTTCGAAAGTTATCCGTGTTGGAATGATGGATGACACTTGGAAGATCGTTCCAGTCCCTGGCTGCTTGGGCGAAAAAGGAGTGATGGTGGGCTGTGGTGCAAGCAGGGGGTGGGTAGACGGCCTTGAGGTGACTTGTGCGGGCTGAAGTGCGATGGGCTGATTGAATGGGAGAGTTATAATGAAACGCATGATACATTTTGTGATACAGTGATAGCCTAGAAATCTTACGGCGTAGTTCAAGGTTAGGTAGACCTGCTTTTCTTTTAAGGTTAGTAACACTGGTATGATATGAGTAATCTGAGTAGATGAACCTAACTGCGCGGTTTTGAATTACTTCGATGGACTTACATAGGTTAATTTGAGGTGGGTCCCAAATGGCGGATGCGTACTCTAGTTTTGGGCGAATGAGTGTTTTGTAGGCTAGTAATTTGATTGATGGAGGCGAAAGACGCGGGAAAAGGTTCATGCAGAAACCGAAAGCAACCCCCCCCCCCACACACACACACACCTTTCTTTTTCAGTTTTGTTAATGGATGGTGAAAATATTCGCTTTAGCAATGGAGGCTACTTTTTTATTTTCTTTATTTTTTTGCGTACAAAAGGCGCATCGGCCTTCAACTAAATCTGATTTGGTTCTACAATGAATTCGACGCTCTTTGTTTTGTTACGTTTTTCTTTCGATATACACTAAGAAAAAAAGTAATTTGACTCTTTCTCTTTTTTTTTTTATTCCTCACTTGCCACGTACATGACTCTCTTTAAAGAGACACGTGAACTCTCTTTGGAGGTCATTACACTCTCGTCGTAGAGTGGTGTGACCAGAAAGGGAGTTCGCGTGTCTCTTTAAAGAGAGTCATGTACGTGGCGAGTCAGGACTCGCCGAAAAGAGTCACATATACTGTTTATTTATTTATTTTTTTCATTAGAGTGTAGCTGCGCTCGAGCATTGTTATGCCTCCCGGACAACCGCCGTTCACTATCTCGTACAGTATTCCAACTGCCTTTCCGACGGTGACCTGTACCGTGAAGACCCGCTTATATTAAGTACAGACATGAACTTAAAAATTGACGGTCTCTTCAGCGAACGCTATAAGGAGAGATAGAATTAAGCTTTATCTTAGAACCAGGCGCGCGTTGTCTTCGCCTAGAGGTGAGTGACCTCATTATTCCAGGTAGGCATGGCTCGCAGCCGACGCCCGGGCCGTATGCAAACAATGTATGCCCTCACTAGGGATTGACGTTCTTATCCGCCGAGGCGGTATAGTGGTTATGGTTGCTTGACTGCTGACCAGAAGGTTGCGGGGTCGAATCCCGGCCGCGGTCCTCATCTCGATAGAGGCGAAATGCTAGAAGCCCATGTGCTTAGATCAGTCATGGGCATGTTACCAGTAAAAAGTAACAGTGTTACAGTTACAGTTACCTAAGCCAAAAAAGTGACTCTGTTACAGTTACAGTTACAGAGTTTCCGAAAGTAACTTGTTACAGTTACAGTTACTGTGCAAAAGTAACGTCGTTACTTTTCCGTTACTGTATAAAATAATAGATCACAAATCAAATTATAGAATTTATTTAATAAGGGTTGCACGTCGTAAAACCCTAGACGAAGGAAACATAAAAGGGGGCCCAACACCAGCAATCACTTTGAACGCCTCTTACTTGAAGTGGAAAACGTGGTTGATGTACCGGAACGACGGCGGTATATCCTAAGACGTTTATTAACTATACCCAGAAGCGCATGCGAAGAGCAGCGGGGAGTGCATCACGATTGGTTACGACGTCCATTGTGTCTGTTACATATGTTTAAGGTGTGTCAGACTCTGTTCGGAGAGCTTACGGTCCGCTGGGCATACAAACCGTTTTTAAGTCCCGTTATTATACCTTGGAACATGACAACCTGTGTTCACGAAATCCTAAGACTGCACACCTGCGGATGATCATGGCGGTATCTAAAAGTGCGATGCGGGGATCGGCGAAACGGGCAGGAAATGATCAACGAGGCCTAAAGAACTCAAGCGGAATGTCGCTAAAGCAACCCATGCAACGCGTTCTAAGAGCGGGCTTGTTGAGCACTGCTGGATGACAGGTCATAGCTTTGACCTAAGCAATGCGACGACGCCGGTTTGTGAACAAAGGTGGGGGAAAAGCAACTCCTGGAATCGTGGTTCATTCGCCGCGGCTTGCAAAAACAGCCGCGGCCCCCCACTAGACATTTACAAGGGCATGTGTGAGTAGTGGACTGGTTCACCTCGGCTCATTTTTTTTTTTTAAGGATGCCACCTGCATTGGGGGTGAAACGTCTGTCATTTTGTTAATAATTGTTGCATTAAGTCGGAGTAAACATTTTACAACCATTTACAAAGAAGTTTTAAAATATCGCTTCGCTAGTTCACGGAATTTCTGGCCTTAGCCATTTCACGTTCTGCTGTTTTCTAGCCACCTGTCAAACACGATTAGCTCGGAGCCTCAGACGAGGGAGGCTATAAACATGGCATCCTAATGCTCCTCCACCTGTACACCAAGAACATAGCTAGATGCTCAAGTGACGAAAAGGATATATATGCTGAAAAAAAAAACGGACGCGAACTTAGCAGGCTGTTCAGTTGAACCACGATTGATTTACATGTTGCTTTAATGACAGACCTCCAACCTCGGTCTTCTGCAGGGAAGATAATACGCTTAGTCACCTCCTCTCCTAAACTGCGAGGGGAGCTCTATTCTGGAAAGTTGAGGGGTGGAGAGGGTATATGGTAAAGAAGAAAGTTCGAAAAAGTGTTGCTGTTGGATAATTTTTCATAAAGACAGAAGTAACTGTAACGGTATTTTCCGTTACAGTTACTGCGAAAAAAGTAACAGTGTTACAGTTACAAGTTCCTCTAACTTAAAAGTAACTAGTTACAGTTACAAGTTACTGAAAAAAGTAACTAGTTACCGGTAACGCGTTACTAGTAACTAGTTACTGCCCAAGACTGGCTTAGATTTAGGTGCATGTTAAGGAACCCCAGGTGGTAGAAATTTCCGGAGCCCTCCACTACGGCTTCTCTCGTAATGACATCGTGGTTTTGGGGCGTCAAACCCCAACAATTAATTAACTAGAGTGTTAAACATGCAGTGCTCGCTGCATGTGAGTAGCTACGGATATATGCCAGTATACACAACCGTTCACAAATTGCGCAGAGGGAGTTGGGTGGGGAAGGGGGGGGGGGGAGGTTGCGCCGCGAAATATCGTATTACGTTTGTTTGTTTGTTTTTTTTTTCTTTAACGGTACGCGCTTTCCCAACATCTGCGCGCACCGGAATGATGTCTGCGGAGAGGCGCGTGCGCAGACGCAACGCCGCGAACCTGTCGTTATCCAGGACGGCGCACTGCCACATTTTTATGTAGCGGCCGTGGCACTGCACAGCTCATCGTGACATGCGCTGTGCACAGCTGCGACATGTCGGAGTAGCGTTCGTGTCGCTCATTGCATGCGGACATGCAGCGTTGCTGTGCACTGCGAGGCGTCATCCGCGAGTTTTCTCGCAGCGCGTACTGATGACGCGGGAGCGCGCAATTCCAGCAGCGGTCCTTGAACCGTTACGTGAGCTTGTTGTTGCGCCCACTTACTGAGATGCTTGGATCTTCCTTATTTTCTTTTTTGCTCACCACCGAGCGTTTACGTAAAATTGGAAAAAAAAAAAGAAAAGTCTAGCCAGTTCCACGTCGTGAAAGGCGTCGGACAGCGATGCTGCTGCCCATTTCATTCCCTTTACTTCAGTCATTTCTGTGTTGTTTCTTTATTTAAGCTAATTGGGTGAGTTCTTTAGTGCCATTCGACGGCCCTGGTCGGCGTGCGTTAACCTAGACTCTTCCCTCTTTCTCTGAAGTCTTTTTTTTTTTTTCGTGTCATCCCTGTCTACCTTCTACCATTTCAGGGGCAGCAGCTAGCTCCCCTCTCAATCCACTGTTCGAATCGCCCTCCTTACGTAAGCTTCATCACCTGACCCCCTTCCCTTTGCTCCTCTCTTCAGACACCCTCCTCTCCACCCTGGTCACGTGACTTTTTTTAGCGTGACCACGCCATCAACGAAGTCCGCATAGACTGTCTAAATCCATTTTTCTAAGGGAGCTTCGCTGTAAAAAAAAAAAGTGGCGTTATCCTCGTCTGCCCGTTGTTTCCTGTCGCACTGAAGACGGAAGCATTGCAGAGGGGCGAACGAGAGGAGACCGCGGGCACTGTATGTTTTATAGCGCACAGGCTATATGGCAAGTTGCCATATAGGAAGCGGCCGAGCCGTATACGCTTTATGGAAGCCGCATTGTAAAGCGATCGTGGTGAAAACTCACCGCGGGGAGCGAGCAGACAACGGAGCAGACAGTCTGCAGACAACGGTACAAGCGAAATCAACATACACCACATCCCTGCTGCGTGGATCACTAGCCGCGATCTGCAGCATTAGTTTAACACACTCCGAGGATGCACTGTCATAAAAAGTGCAGCAAACAATACAGCCTTGATGCGTGCTGTACAAAATGTCAGCTAACGTTGCCATTTGAAAGGCGGCATTTCCCACATCTCATTCCTCAAAGGGATTTGGCGTAGGGATTCGAACAACATACCGATACCGCGATCTCCTGAATGACTAAAATCTGGACGCCAATTATAAAATAAGGTTTTGTTTCATGGTTATGTTCTAACATACTAACCGCATGGAGTGCCTCAAGAAAAAAAAAATGTTTGAGACCTGTCATGTCTGTCTAGATAACTATAATATACTTAAGAGAATAATGAAATGTGGGACGAAGACAGTCGTGTGCGAGCCGGGCTGCTAGCCAAAGGTCCGCTGGCCGCGCATGAGTCCCCTGTTCTAACCCTTTACGTCACCGTGCCTAACCGGAACGCCATTCCTCCATGGGAACGCCGTCCGCCTGCCGTATATGTGACGTCAGAAAATCTATAGCGCAGGCCTTGAAGCATGGAGGAAGGAAGGAAAAGAAAGCTGTTTTTGTTGGTTTATGTCCTGTCCTCGGGAGAAAGTGTAGCAGCGACGAGGCGGTGTTCCGGTGTGACCCGCCGGGAAAGCGGCCGTGCCGAGCAAAATCCTTTCGTCGGCATCCGCGCTCGTCACGCTTGTGAGACTCTCTCCGGCCACTTCCGCGATTTTTGAACGCCGCGCTTTCCCCGACTGCACACACCGCTTGGCTGCAGCTTTCCTTCTCAATAACGTCGCGCTCGAAGTGTAGTGCATACTTCGAAGTCCGGAAGCACTTGTACGCGTATATTATCGTACGTATACGTAGGCAGGATGACCGCTTTGTTTATGAGCGTGGAATGCAGGGGGGGGGGGATGGGAAATATCTCGCGGATAACACACTTCTTGTTGCGCGTATTGTACATACAGCTTGCACAGCTATTGCTGCTTGTACTGTATATCTTTCGGTAGTTGTGTTTATTCATCGTACCTTGCAGGTGTATTAAAGGACATTGAGAAAGAGCGTTAACGTGATAACAAAATACAATGAGGGACAATAACTGTCAAAATAAAAATGATATAAGTGAATGTATTTCTACACGGCCGAACGAATGAAGAAAAACATTCCAAAATGAGAGCTGAAAACGACGGAAACGCACAGGAAGAAACGGACGCCGTTTAGCAACTGACCTTATTAAATTTCAGTTGTGAGACAGCGTTCGTTTTGTGGTCGTTGTCTCTGTGTTCCCTTGTTTTCCGCGCTGGTTCTGTGTGTATGCATCAATTCTATTTCGCCCAGCTTACTGTAGTAAACAGATGCAATATTAGTTACGGTGTACGAAAATGTCAAATTGCGTTAAAATGACTACGCAGTGCAAAAACACGGGTAGTGTATGAAAAAAAAAAACGCGAAATATATGTAGGTGGTACAATGGTTAACAATGCAGCTGCGTGTCGCGATGGCCCAAGGAAATGCAATTGGCTGCTCGATTTCGATACCTCTGTTATCTCGAGTTTACGGCCGCGTGATGTCCCACTGCACGAGCTAGTAGAAATGATTTGAGGCGGAACTGTTCTCGCACGTATACACAAACACACGAAGATTAGTGTAGTTACGTCCGCATCGGTGAGAGTGAAGGATGCGACCTTGCACGTGCGTAAACGTACCGTATTTACTCGAATCTAAGCCGATGTTTTTTTTTTTCGAAAAAACGATGTGCGAAAGTGGGGGGGGGGGGGGGGGGGGGTCGGCTTAGATTCGTGTACAATGAATAGGTTTTTTTTTTCTTTTCTGGCCTTGCAAATTTCAGGGGTCGGCTTAGAATCGGGGCCGGCCTAGGTTCGAGTAAATACAGTATTCGCAACTTCCAGGTACCGTGGCGCCGCCGAGTGGTGGCCGCCGGAAGCTCTGTTGAGATTATTGAAATGTTGGACCCGCTTGAGTCAGCGAATGTTGCCACTTGTTTTGTCTCGTTTGGGGTCGTTTTGCGACGGTGTGCACGGTCTCGATACGTGACACTTTCGGCTCCTCAATGTGAACGGAAAATAAAAGAAAAAGGCAACTGATTTTACTGCGGGCCTCGGTGCTCACATCGTACAGCGGGAGGCAAAGCAAAAGCCTCCCCTTCAGATTAACGCCTCGAAAACCCGTGAGTGGTTAAGCGGGTTAAACTTCGCAAGCAAATAACCAAGGCCCATGAATGTATGTAGAATCCAATTTTGTGTTTGAGTATATGTCTACTACCTCATATCACCTTTCTCGCGCTTCGTTCCTCCGCTCGACACAGTCGCTGTGCAGACAGTACCAGAACTGATTAGGAATGCGTCCCGCCTCTAGAATATAATGAAAAGTCCGCTTTCAAAGCGTCCATCGCACCATTCCACGTCTGAAGTGGCTGTGAAGTGCCTCCGTGACCTTCACATCTCCAGTTCTTTTTGTTCGGTATTACTTGCTGATGGTGCTGTTTTTTCGTCCCTGTCCCGTACGATGTTACTTATTGCACTTCTCATAAACACCGAAAGCGTAGGATGATAACAGGAACGTCACATCTTAAACGTGAAAATTGCGTCTCGCGCTGGTTTCATTCGCTGCTTGTCGACCTGTTGTGGCATTCCGCTGCTTTTTTTTTTCTCTTTTTACCAAGAAAGCGCAATAAAATCGTATTTCCGATAATCGCACATGCCTCAAGTGGTTCTTGTGCTTCGGTCTCGAAGGGCAACACATCTTTTTTTTTTTCGTTTACATACATTACTTCGTGCTTTGAATCGAGCTGAGCTAGCTACGCGGCAGAATACAATGCAAGCAGAAATGAGATAAAGCATGTCTCCGAGATTGTCTCTGATATTACTGAGACATCTTTACTGAGTCTCCTACTACCACATCGTGCTAACAACACAGCGGGGGTTGCAACGCGCGATTAAGCGCCGCAAGCAACGCGACTAGTGTGTTTGCTTTATTTACAATTGTGTGCATATTTATCTTCCTAATGAGGTTCCAATTACGTATCCGACATTCCTTTACTTATTATAATATCACCGCAACCCTGCTTTCACTAAAACATACATCGGAGTGCAGCCGAAGCGCAAAGAACTGAGCTCTTCGCCAAACATGTACGTTCCTAAATCGTCTGCAGCGGGCCGATAATCTCAACGACCGCCATGTTGGATGTACAGTCGCGCCACCTATAGGCCGTGGAAGTTGCGAACTGCGGGATACACTGACACGCACAAGAAAGCGCTGGTAACGCCTTCCTGTGACGCTGACGTCAGTCATAGCACAAGTGCATTCTTAAAAAAACAGTTGATCCCTCCGTCATAGGAATCAGAATAACACGAAAGTAAAACGTGCCCTTATAGAAGTAACTGAATGTTTACTGTACATTTATATAAGAGAGTTTGCACAATGTATATTGATGTCTGGCAGCTATAGCACCGTTTAACGTGGATGCACCCTAGAGTCTGTGACCGTGGCGCAGTGGATAGCGCGCCCGGCATCTGTTGTTGCGGACCGAGCGGTCGTGGGTTCGGTGCCCGTTGACGGAACTTTTTTTCTTTGCCATCTAATCGTGTACATTTTTTCGACGTCATTTCCGTGACGGAAATGCGTCACTGAAGTCTTGGTGGACCCCGGCATAAAACACTTTCGTGTTTAAAAAAATGCGCTACGAGGAACAAGGACGTTACACTCCGTGTGCTGCAGACACTATTTACGCGGCAATTAAAAGTGTCATTCAACCTATGGGCATAGTGACCGGTATCGCATTCCAGTCTGTCGGCTATTCAGTTTTCTTCTTTGTGCTGAAGATATGTTGGGAATTCCACTTTGTCCTATAGGTAAGCTTAGGTGTTTACCTTTTGTCGTGAGGCAATGTATACAGCTTTAGCAGTTCTAATACGAAGTTTTCACACGTAGCATCCAGGCGGTTTTCGAGAGGTTGAAGTATTTACTCATGTCTGTTTGCGAAATAATATAAAGCGTGAGTTTGCGCATGTAGTGCGTATGCAAAGCGCCTAGGGGCAGGCCCGTAGCCAGGGGGGAGGGGGGGTAGCCCCCCCCCCTCGAAATACAGGTGAAGTAGTTGTTTTTGCCAAAAATAAATAATTAAAATAATTGTTTTTCTCAAATAGTCAAGGTTTTCAGCAAGTGCCCCCCCCCCTCAAAAAAAAAAAAAATTCCTGGCTACGGGCCTGCCTAGGGGTTAGTGATTTTCGTAGCACAGATAGTGGAAGTTTGGGTGGGTCGGTTGTTACACAGCGGTCCACTTTGATGGTGCTGCAGCGCGCACAAAATGCCTGCCTTGTTTTTCCTTTGCTGTGCGTATGCGCATATGGACGCCGTCGAAACTATAAAGGCAGCGACCATGCTGTGCGCATACCTATCTAAATGTTGCAGCTGTTATCTCTCGTGTTATCTCCCTATTTCAGAGGGGCCGCAGCTGCAATAATTTTCGTTACACGCTGCATACTTGCTTAATGTCATCATTGTGCATACGAGAAACACGTGATAGTGTATGCGTATCTATAGGGGGGGTGCAAGGGGGGCGCTAGTCCCCCCCCCCCCCATTTTCGATAAGGGTCACTGTCGGCTGCACACTGGGAAACCAACTGAGGCAAAGTATTGCTTCAACAGGGCAATCACGTAAATATATGAAATTTTATAACGTATCTGTTACGCTTCTGCTGTGAAAGAAACTGTTGATGGGATAGTTGCTAGTTTATTTTCGCATAAAATTAATCGACGTATTTTTTGGTTGTGTAAATGTGTGTGTGTGTGAACCTGCCATTATTGCGCTGGATTAGTTTTATACGAAAATTCTGCTGTGAAGATCGTCTTCCGTGTCTCACGGGCGTGCACTGTAGTTTCCCTGTGGTGTGGGCCGCCTATGCGATGCTCTCGCGCCCTATACGCTCCAACATTGCAGAGGATCGAGGCTACCGCTGAGCAGGGGCTCCGTGGCGTTAGAGCAGACTGTCACGCTTTTATTCTGTTCTGCCTGACCTGAAGAGTACATCACGCTTGGCAACGTATCGTCACATTTCACGATCAGTCAACCAATCTGTGCGGCTGTGGAAAATTATTTCGATGACTTAGGCTGGATGCTAGTGATATTGACCTGATATCTTATGCAAATCTTGCGCCTCGCTTTTTTAGCGATGTAATTATTTTTACGGTTGTTAGTCGTGACACGTTTAGGTATTCCTCTTTATCTTCCAAAGCATGGAAGGAATTCCGGCTCTCGCATAACGTTGTGGTCGCACGCGCTGCCGACGCAAAGCAGAATTAGAAACTACGCGAGAGCGAAT
Source organism: Rhipicephalus sanguineus (assembly GCF_013339695.2). Classification (NCBI taxonomy): domain Eukaryota; kingdom Metazoa; phylum Arthropoda; class Arachnida; order Ixodida; family Ixodidae; genus Rhipicephalus; species Rhipicephalus sanguineus. The sequence goes on from NC_051180.1 coordinate 116,118,542, forward strand.
TTCGAAAGCGGGCAGGCATATCAACGAGTTCTTGTCTAACTGTAGCTTCGAAGATACCGCATTTGTTGTGCGCCACTATAGTTCTATGAATGCCCCGACTCCTATCGCAACTTCACGTTCACGCGCCGGATATTTGCGGGGCATTTTGGTCACTAAGATGAGGCCCTGTAGCCCACGGTATCGAGAAGTTACGAGATCGGGACGCTCCTTTGACTAAATTTGAATGGAAACAAACACGACGTAACATGATTTTCCGGAAGGCTGAATGAGCTCCGTACAGAACGTATACATTTCGCGGTTGTCAGCTTGTACAGTTTTACGACCCAAGATTTTACTCGTTTTTTCTCAAGAGGGCAAGGCTGGCCATTTATGTACCATGGGGCCCGGGCCTTGAGTGGGCATTTATCCCTCGTGGCATTCGTGCTTTTGAATGCAGAAAAAAACTAAATTCGCGGCCGATGAGGGCCAGCTATATAGCTCCGATGCGCAAGAACATATAATTTCGCACTTGTCAGCTTGTACAGTTTATAACCGTGGTTTTACTCGTTCTTTTGCTATATTACGCTATGGGCTTTCAGTGAGCACTTAATCATCTTGGCGTTATTGCCTTTGCAATCGAGAAACTAGATGTGCGGCCGATGTGGGCGAGCTAGGTAACTCCGAGGATCTTTATTGGTCGGCGATTATATGAGCGGTCGCTTACCAATAATAATAATACTAATAAAACGATTACTGTGTGCAGTCCACCCGCGCCGTGTAGACGTGGACGAAGAAGTGCAGTGTTCGGTGCGCGCGCGCAGCCGTGCCTCCTCGTGTGGCGCATAGCTGGCACCATGTCGCAGGAGGAGGATGGCAAGGAACAGCGCTCCTCGTCGGAAGACGGTGCGTACACTGCGTGGGGTCTTTCGGGTCTTTCCTCGTGTTTTGTATCCGCAGAGATCGTTTAATTCCTTGCGCGCTCTCTCGCCCATCGCTTTTAGTAATGTCGAGCCCACCCGCGGTTTCATTGAGGCGATCGGCAGCGGTCTCGAATGTTCCTAGGCACACGTCTAGAGTCACTGCATACGGCTCCTTTAGGAGCTGTGTACTGTGAGCCACTAGAGTTACTGTGTATGACTTCCTTAGGAGCCGTGCACAGTAACTCTAGTGCAATCGTAAAACATAACGGCGTACGTTGACGTGACGTGGGTTAACGTCGTCGAGGCTTCCCTTTTGTTGCACAGCCGGCGCAGTGAAAACACTCGCTTCATCTCGATCTGTTTTATCTGCAGGATCGTAGTGGAAGCTGCGAGTCGTACAACGACGTGGCGTACGCTGACGTCGCCTGAACACTTCCTGTAGTTTCGTAATTTCTTGAAGTTCACGCTGATGTATCGTATTGCTCTGTCGCACGTCTTGATTTGGTTGCAGAAAGCAGCCGTCGGGTCAGGTGAAACGAGCACCATAGCGTTCGGTATGCCCGTATCACATATGCTTGCTGCTAGTGTCAGTTCGTCATCAGCTCCGGCCCCGTCGATTGGGGATAACTGGTGTCAAAATATGCTCGGTGTAATTGGGGGTTCGTTAGTAAAATAATGTAAGAGAAGTTTACACTCTTTGGCGTGTCTTCTTGTTCCGCAGCGATAAGTGTTATATCTGGCTTGCTTGCCTGTGCTTTCTTGAAAACTCTACGCTCACCACTTTCCTATCAAGAGTGCCATGTCACGCTGATAGCGTACTCGCTGTTCGGGATCCCAAAGTACCGGGCGCATGGCATCATTTAACCGAGGAATGGCACGTATAAGGTGTACGTGATCGTCGTGGGACAAAAAGACGACCCAAAGGACTCGTTACATGCTTGTATGCGAGTGTACACAGCACAATCGTGTGCACGATCTGCTGCACCTGTATCGGTGCACCACGTGTTCTTCCACGGTTTTAGGGTTAAAGGCCGTCTCACATTCTGCGAAACGCTCGGACGAGAAAAAGAAAAATCGCTGCATTTGCAGTTGTTGCTATGCGATTCCGATTTTGTCGCGCGCGCGCTCTCCGCAGTCATGAAAACGAGCCGCGGCTGCCGTAGCGCGGCAGGGGGTCGCCCGCTGCACCAACTCTCCCCCGTCGTGCTCGTTTTTTTTTTTTTTTTTCTTGAGTAATTCAAAGGGAGCAGGTCGCGCGCGCATGGCGGAGCGAGTATTTTATACTCGTGGCGCGCTCGTGAGCGTGCAGTCAAAATCTGCGAGGTCTTTTGAAAACTCGTAAAGCCCTTTTTTAGGCGAGATGTGCTGAAATTGCCTTTCTCTTAACGCTTTTATTTTATTTTATTAGAGTCCGGCGGCTAAAAGGCATGCATATTTGACCGTGTGTCGAGAATTAGTTGCATGCCAAAACACGATCGCAGCAAATCCGTCCGACGATAGTCTTCACTATTGGGTGCTGACCGCAATAGTAGGACATAAGTAGGAGCAGAAATGTTGATTTGGCTGCAAGTAGCTACCGTATTTACTCGAATCTAGGCCGGCCCCGATTCTAAGCCAACCCCCGAAATTCGCAAGGCCAGAAAAAAGAAACTTAATCATTGTACTCGAATCTAAACCAACCCCCCCCCCCCCACTTTCGCACATCGTTTTTTCGAAAAAAAAAAAAAAACATCGGCTTAGATTCGAGTAAATACGGTAATCAGTTAGGCGGTGAAGGCGATAAGTACTTGTACATTTCGAACATATCTGTGATACGTTTTGACATATACGTTTTGTTAACATATATGATACACTTTAACATATACTTGATATGTTGAAGTACGTAATTATGTGCAGTAACACGTCATACCAGAATGCCATAAAACTTCATTTAGAAAATGCTTGCTGGTGATTTGCAATCTTGGAACAAGTTGCCATGTGCTCAAGCAATGGTTCGTGACACAATGTCACAGATCGAATGCCCCAACATTAGGTGGCACCAGATTCCTTTTCCAGATTCCTTCAGTCCTTTTGTGGTACTAAGTTGACCACAGCATTTGTCATGCGGGCAGGTGCTACACAAATCTGATAAACCAGGAAGTGTTTATGTTCAATTTTCTAATGCAATCTGCAGGGGCGTAGCCAGAAATTTTTTTCGGGAGGGGGGGGGCACCTCCCTGATCTGAAGTGGGGGTTGGGCAGGCTAGGTGTGATCGAGTGTCATTTTGAGCTCTGTATGCCATGGCAAAAAAAATTTTTTTTTTTTTGGGGGGGGGGGGGGGGCATGGGCCCGGTGTGCCTCCCCTGGCTACGCCACTGAATAGTTCATGTGTTAGTCAGTTTGTTTAGTAGGCTCTGTCTTTCAAAAATTGCACACTTATTGTCTTCCTACAACGCAGGTGAACCTAAACCTAGAAAAAGCATTTAAAAACACATTTTGCATTCTGAACTGCTGACAACGCAACTGGTGCTGTTGCTGCTATTGTATTGCGGTGGTTTAGTGCTAGTTGTACACCCCAAGTACGAAGTTAAGTACTCAGTGGGGAGGCCCTGCTACAGAGGTATGTTGTGGGTCTAGCCATGATTTTTCTCGAACAATAAGCTGAGAAACATTTACGTTCTAGCTCTGCCCTTAAACTTATAAATGTGTAAACGAACTCAAGTGGGTGCGCTTTGAACCATTGCAGTGGCGGCGGCCACAGAGCCAGCAGAGGAAGTGCCGCAGCAGCAGCGCAGAAGAAGCGGCAGCAAGCGTGTGGCCTGCGAGGAGCTGGCCTACAACAGGATGGGTGACATCTGGGTCCAGTGCTTCGCGTGCTGCGTCACTGAGCAGCCTGCTCCGGTGAGACTGGCTCATGAATTTTGTACGCCATTGTTCCTTTGCGATGTTGCAGCATAGCCATAGGCGTGCGCACAGGGAGGGCAAGGGGGTTGGCCGCCCCCCCTAATCACCTAACAGGGGGGGGGGGGGTAAGTCTGTGCCGTACATCGACCCTTCTGGTCACCTAAGAGGGAGGGGGGGGCTAAATATGCCCCATACATTGACTTAGTAGGGTGGGGGCGCTGCGATGAACCTTCGCCCCCCCCCCTAATGGGGAACCCTGCGCACGCCTATGAGCATAGCTCTCTGTATGCGATTCGAATTGCCTCCTAAAACAGTACTGGCCTGGCATGTGCGACTGGTCATTTTTTTCCTTGGTGAAAACGAAGGCTGAAACTGTCTTAAACCATAAAAAAAAGGGGGGGCAGAATGTCTGATATAATTATTACACTTGTTCTAGGGATGGGCGAATAGTGAATTTGAGGTTCGAAGCGAATCCGAAGCGAATAGTGATTTGGTCGAATAATTTCGAATCGAATAGTTCGAATAGTATTTACCACACATTATTAAGAAAAATGAGCATTTTCATCATGACCCTCGCACAATGTTTTTAAGAATTGGAACTAGGTATGAGTGAATCTCACTTTTTTGGTTTGAAATGAAGTGGAAGAAATCTTGTATGGGGGGGGGGGGGGGGGTATCAATGAGAAGAAGTACTATAGAAGGAAAGGCAGGGAGGTTAACCAGTTTAGGAAAACCGGTTTGCTACCCTACACACGGGAACAGGGTGGGGGAGATTTAAAGAAAGAGAGGAAAGAGAGAGAGACATAACACAGCACACACAGTCACAGTCAGTCACTCTTGCGTGGTGTGCGACGTCCAAGTCCGCTTCTCTTAAAAACCTCAGAAGTGCCTTCGTCGCCTTCAGCTGCGATGTCTTCTGTCGACAACATGCAAGAGTAGTTTCAATAGACGTTTGTCTATTGAAACTATTTGTCTCTTCGCAGCAACAGGCATCAAGATTTTAATAGCAGTAGGGTGCAATACGTTACAATTTAAAAATGACTATACTTAGCGCATATAAGCCCATATAAAACGCTTTTAAACTTTAAAAAATGTGTATGCGCATTTAACATTGAAGTGTGGCTTCGCGGCAGTGCAGGTTTCCCCTGGATGGGTTGTTTCACGGCACAGCAAACAGACGTTGCAGTGAAACCACCTTTACAGGGGGTTATGCGTGGTCAAATGTATATGTTCGTTCATTTCGAATACTTCGAAATTTCGAATAATCTAAATTCGTATCGAAGCGAATGCGAATACTGTAATATTCGTTCGAATATTCGAAACGCCCGAATATTCGCCCATCCCTAGTTTCTATTGTTTTTGTTTTAGTAACCATGAAATCGTTTTGTGATTATCCCACTGGCTCACTACGCTTATGCATTCGTTTTAGCTGCCACACGTAAATGCAGCACAAACAAACATGCGCAGCACTTGTTTTTCCTGCGAGCTATGTAATCATTCCTGGCCCATGCCTGGCCCTTCATGCTACGCACCAAGAAGTCTTGCTTTGTGCCATGACATGTTACTTTCAATGCCAGGTCTGGCTTTTCAAGAGCAACTTTAGCACCAGTTTAATTTGCCTGACATGTTCATTGCCATTTCTTACACCAAGAGGCTTGTAGTAGATTCTACAATGTGAAAAATTTTTGTAGCTACTCCTTCAAATGTTGATACTGGGTGGTCGATGGTATACACAGCCACAAGTGCATATGGTAAAACATTGGACCATTGGATTGCAATCAAATAAAGGTGTTGCATATTTGAGGATTTTCTTTCTTTTGTCAGGTGGTAGACTTCATGTTCCATTGTTTCTTGCATCAAATATGGTTTTATTTTTATATATTGCTCATTCACCTTCTTGCCTTTTGTTTCTTTCTTTTGCTTTCCTTGCTTTTTATTTCAGTCAGACATTGGACATTGCACATTATTGTCTTATTATATAGAATGTGGATGAAAGTGGCCTTGAAGGGCAATGTCTTGAAAAGTTGCTTCAGTTTTACTTGCCCATCATTATTCCTTAGTTCAGTGAGCGATAGTCCTCTAAAATTTTATGATATTCAAATGAAATTCATTAAGTTATCTTGTCTTTTTAGCTACGGGGACAGTACCGATCATGGTGTCGACTGACTGGGGTGTACACAGGATGTTGCTCAGAAACAACTGAGAACTGTTGCTGATGCTCTGCCAGTGCCATAATGTCCATTCTGTTGTTTTGGGGTGCCCTTTGCAGAAACGGCGGCGGCGAATCGACCGCACCATGATTGGAAACCCAACAAACTTCCAGCATACGGCTCATGTTGGCTCTGGGGACATGAATGTTCATGTAAGTTGGCGTTGAAACTGGTGCTATAAAAGATAACATGCTGACCACGTTGACTAGGCGTTATTGAAGCATCACTTAAGCCAAATTTTCGTTTGGGACTTTTATGCTTTAACGAGCAGGTCTCTCTCCAATATTCAAGATATTTAGTCGCAAACGCCTTAAAGTAGCACATAATTAATACTAACATCATTGTGATCAATTTTGGCATCACTTCAAAATGCCCACCCAGGATTGTAAGAAACTAGCATCCCACCACATTGGAGCACCATAAGAACACTGCACTGAAAATAAGGGTCGTCAACAGCACACTTCTTGAATTAGAGCATTGCGTGTGGGAAGGAATGAAATTATGCAAGTGCTGCACTACTGGCCAGGATGTCACACACCAGGCATGTCTTTCTGCCGAAATTTGTGTGCCTTTTCAAAAAAGAAAATTCCTTGTCAGGAATTTTCCTTGTCAGAAATTGAAGTCAGCTCTTTGTAAAATCCTTATTAGCTTTTGGACCTGGGGAAAATGTGATTGACCACAGAACTTTGGCATGAGGCCCCAGAAAATGCGAAACCAAGACGGGCTGCGCTGCTGCATGTGTGGCTGCGCCATTCAGGGTTACATTGCTGCAATGTCCGTGAACGGCAGACAATGAGCAAATACAGTACATGTGGTATATATGTATGCATATGCTGTAGTATTTAGAAGTCGAAATGGCAGCTTGTGTAGAACCTGTGTAACAGAAAAGCGCTGTGATAACGAGATGATGAGTTTGGAAGCAAGGTGACAGATGCTGTTCCTGCCATGTCTGACACCTGGCACACTTGCCGATGGTAGAGTTTGTTTGCAAGGCAAGGAGGGTGAAAAAAAATGGCAGGGGAAGCCAATGCTGTGTACATTGGTCAACACATGTCTAGAACGACAGAGCGTCGTGCTCGGAACATCTGCAGTACGAAATGGGCCACATCTGAGCATGCCTGCCTTGCAGTTTCCATCCTTGTTTATCGCTGCGGCTGCAATAACTGCTTTGGCCGTCAGAAGTGCTGGCAACTGTATAGTGCTGAAAAAAAAGAGTGCAATCTCCCGGATCCTTTTACACTGTGAACTTATTCTCGGTTCGTAGTGTCATATACTGACAACGGTTTGCCTACTTTTTTTTGCTTGTTTTTTGTTTTTGCGATAAAACTGTTCTGAGCGCTTTCGACAGCAAAAGCTGTTGTTGCATCCGTGGTGATAAAGGATCAAAAATGCAATTGAGGCGTGTCGTTGGCGCCGCCCATGCTCAGATGTGTATTTACGACTGCAGATGTCGCTCGTGCAATTCTGAGCATGACACTCCATCGTTCCAGACATGACTTGACCACCGTACACAGCATTGGCTTCCTGCCATTTTTTTACCCTCCTTTACTCGTCGTCTTTTGTCCGTTTCCGCGCTCCCAGTTCACTGATTGAGTAGGAATACGAGATTCCCGTAACATTCTCATTTAAAAGTGCAGACTACGTTATTTTCAGAGCACGGTGTTAAGTGGCCGAACAGTGCAACATGTTTTGTGATCTTTTTGCCCCCCTTTTCAATGTTGCATGTGCGTTTTTGTAGAACAATGGCTGGCAGACTGCACACATTTTTGTGTATTGGCGGGGTCTTGTCGAACTGGAATACTGTGCTGTTCTGCTGTCTTAACTGAAAGCATTGTGGACTCCTGTAGCTATCTGTGCTCCGGTTTGTGAAATCTTAAGGGGGGACGAGGGTCTTGAAATAGCAAAAAATTGTAAAAATTGGCAACTTTTGGAAATCACTGTTTCAAGTATTTGTAGTCCAAATTATGCTCTGGAAAAATACTATGTTATGGAAAAATGGCCTGTCTTTTTTTTACATGTTCAAAGATTAAGTTTAAAATGTTTTTAAATCTTGAAACACGATTTTTTCAGCTTTGTTATTTTTGTGAAGTGAATCTGCCTTACGGAAGTTTTGAGGAGGTTTCTAGGAACATATTTAAACGAACTTAGTATCATTTTTTTCAGCAGCACCTGAACTACAGGCTAAAGCTTTTCTTTTTTTCTGAACATTGATGCAATTGTAATTATTTGATAAGTACCAGCTAATTACTGGAAGCTAACTTTTACCTTCCAAGTTTGAAAATTATTTCTGATCAAAGAAACCGCTGTTTTGACATCTAATTTGCTTTAGCCTGTGAGGGGTGCCTTTTAGAAGAACCACGAAGTACTGAAAAGTAACTTTTTGTATTCTGTGTTACCCTAACGACCCGTAAGAAATTACCTAATTACAATGAGGAAATTTGTCATAACTTCCTTTCTAAATGAAATATTTGAAATATGTTTGTAGATTTGAAATCTCCATTCAATGATATACATGCATGCCAGTTTTCATTAGGATAGGATAATAAATAAAAAAAAAATTTTCGAGACCCTTATTCCCCCTTAAACTGCAACTATGGTAAGCAGTACATGCCAAGAGCGCTTTCGTCGGGTTTGAACTCGCCAGAACATCCACTTACTTGTGCTCGCAGCTCAACGCACTCCAGAACCAGATGGCCTCCAAGGGTGGCTACGAGTACGCGCTTCCAGTGAATGTGTCAATCCCAGTGGTGGACGTTCAGCAGTGACCGCGCGTGTGTGTGTGGGGGGGGCCGTCGTACCTCCTCAGCCCGAGACATGGCGTGTGTGTTGCCCCAATGGTGTGACGGCGGCGGACTCACCAGACGGCGGCCACTTGTGATGATGCCAGATGGACCAAAGGCCTCGCGCTCCCCTCCTCGAAACCCCGCCCCTCCACCCTCTTTTTCCTCTTAGCTGTCGCAACCTGTCACCAGTGCGGGTGGCAGCACTGAGCACCGACTGGGCTGTGTATCTTTTTCTTTTCTTTTAATAGGAGCATCGGCGCAGGGACTGTACGATTTGTACGTGCACAGTTTGTGCATCCCAGCCACATGAAGCTGGACAAAAAAAAAAAGCTAAATTCTTTACTGTAAGGAGACTCGACGGCAAAGCTTGCCCTTAGCCATTTTTTCTTAATAACTGTCTTTTCAGTGCAGCACTATTTAGGACGCTGTCACACACAGGTTGTTTAGACGAGCACATTGTGTACATAGAAGCAGGTCATGTTGAAGGAGTCCTTTCCACACCCTCACCTGCTGCCTCCCCTTCCACTTTGTAGTGTGTTCGTGTCACGGATGTAGCCAGAGCCAGGTGTGGCTGCAGTGTGTGTGTTTTTAAAGAAATGTGTTTAGAGAGACGTTTGCTGAACCAGAAGCGTTTGTAACGGCTAGTAGTATTTAATAACAGCAGGCAGGCACCGTTTACGTGCAAAGACGAATAAAGAATTTTATCAGAGTGGAAGAAAATGGACAAGCACTGCCAATGTGCGAAAAGTGAATAAAAGAAATGTTTATCTATGAAAACGAGTATGTACAGTATGGAACAAGTGAGGATGCCTAGTCGTCCTCGTCGCTCTCCTCGATGGCCTTCTTTGCCTTCTTGCTCTCTGCCTTTTTGTCAAAGTAGTCCTGTAAAAGGAAAGAAATGGTCAATTCCACATAGTTGTGTGTCTCTTGTTGCAAACTAAATGAGACTTGTAGTGTGCAGTGCACATAACACTGTAGATAACACGAAGCACACGTACACAGCATTCATTTTCAACAAGTTGGCGTGAGGTGTGTGTGTGTCGCACCCAATGTAATTCTAAGCTTTGCAATGAGCACCTTTGAATGTTCGTCAACTGTCACGCATGTGCACAAACAGGAAAACTTTGTCAGTGATGAATCTGCATGATACAACTGATGATGAAGAATAATGACTACATTACATTGTAGAAAGAATATGTTGGACTGACCGCTCCATTTACGTGGAATCGTGGCGAGCTAAGGGTATAAGTGCACTGTAGCCCAGGCTTTGTGCTTGCTGAAAAGCCCACAGGCCGGGCACACTAGTTTTTGTGCAGAATGTACGAACTGCTGTCCTTGGATAATTTGGGGTCAGCTGCATCTGTTGACCTAACATGGATCAGCCTGTGTTAGTGGCATCTTCCAACACGGTACCAGCAGATATTGGTGTTTAGCTAAACCTCACTGTTGACTCCGGTAAATGCCTTCGGATTCCTCAGAGTTAAGCCATGCTCACATTAAAGGGGTCATGAAGCACCCCTTGGGCTGATTGAAAAAACACATCCTGCGGAAAGCTGACACGGCTATGAACTGCTCTGCCAAATATTACAGTCGTGCGCGCCGCGTAATGGCCACAAGCGGAGCGCGAAGTTGCCGTTTCCCCAGGTACCCTCTTTTCAAACAGAGGCCGGTTCTCACTCTCGTCGGTGGGCGGGGCGTCTGTCCGCTGTACGTCGCAAGAGACATAGCATGCTTATTGGCCGATAGCCGACGTAAATCGAGAGCGGCGTTCGGATCAGATGCGCTTCTTGCCGCGGGGTGCCGCCACATGCCGGCGCCGCACTCCTCAGTACACGGTAGCCGCACTCGCGCAAGCGAATCACAGCGGGAGAGCGATCGCGTTTCGTGACGCGCGCTGGCGTAACTTCTTTCCCCCATGCCATCCCTCCCTGTCTAGCTTCCAGTGCGCTCGCCGGCACGAGAAAAGAGAGAAAGCGCTGGGAGCGTGCGTCAAACCCCCGTAACTCCGCTGATTCTTGACGGATTCGAGAAATTTTTGCGGCAATCGATTCGGGAGGCAGTACACTCCGATACTGAGGCCATTAGATCATTACTTGGAAAAGTGGTTCATGACCCCTTTAAAGACATAATCTGAAAGCAGGTGCAAGACGAGCGGCAGCACTCCACTGGACAACAAAGTGCATTAGCAGGATGGGAACAAGCGATGAAGGGACGTTAAAGTTGCAACAAAATGACAACGAATGTCTCCAGTCGCCCACAGAATTCCCCGTAACAGCAGCTGCAAGTGCAAGAAGTGAAAGAAATATCGGAGCAGAGGCAATTCTTAGTCTTTTGTTTCCGCGTACAAAGACTTGGGACACTTGCACTACTAAATAACAGACTGCCTTACCTGTCAACATTTCAATGCAAGAATCTGTCGGCCTAACATATATGCACAAATTATCTTCCACGCTAAGGCATAGCGCAACTTGATGCTGCACAATTTCCATTTAATTCCTTCAAACTAGTCAAATAATTGGCTATAGTTTTCCACAAAATCATCCTAACTTTCAAAAGTTAGGAAAATTTTCCAAACATTGTTAAAGGGGGTGTGAAAATGAAGTGCAATGCAATAGAATTCGTATATCTGCATGTCTTTCAGAACTGCATTTCCAGACTGCTAGATTACTAGTGTGGCCTAATCTGTGTAAAAAAAAAAAATTGATCGTACTTGCACATTAGGCGAATTTCAATAGTCAAATCTTGATATACTGAAGTTGTGCTGGCAGCGAAAAACATTCTTATACTGCTAACTTTTCCCGGCCATGGCAGCCGAACTTTCGATGGAGGCAAAAGTACTTGTTGGCAATAAGACGAATTATTATTATAGGTTTCGGACTTGTTTTCGCTTTCCGGATGGGCTCACAACTACAGTTTTCTTCAGTGCGCTCACCCGCGCAGTTTGCTTGCACTATGGAAGTGCGCGCCGGTTTCTCTGCCACAAGTGAGTGTAGTGGCGGTTCCTCCAAATCGCCGCTCAACTGCCGAATCAGAATCCGATTGAGTAAATGTTGGCCCGTCCGTGGTGTTAAAGAATTTAATTCAGCAATAAAAAAATACACACACACGGGGGGGGGGGGGGGACATTTCGCAAAAAAAAAAACTGACCCTCAAAGGGGGGTTTCTTAACTTTTTTTTAAAATTCATTTCAGTGCTTCATCTCATATTGCTCACGACTGCACATACGCGTGCATTTGCCTTGTGTCCGTGCTTCTCCTGACTGTGCAATAGTTATGGATATGTCGTTGCCTCAACAGGGTGAAAGCATTCATGTAGGCGACGAGCATTTGAAGTGATCTCGCACAAGGAAGTAGCACTGAACGGCAGCATGGCTGTCACCTGCTAAAAGCATCCAGTACGCTTACAACTATGCTACAGCATGCGCTCTGCCGAGCATATAGTTGAAGATGCATTGTAACAAGTTGCACTGACATGTTCATGGGTGGCCACCATCACGTCTCGATACATTTTCAATAGGCTTGTGCGAATATTCGAGCACTTTAAATATTCGAATTCGCTTCGATTCGAATTTAAATTACTGGAAATTTTGAAGTACTAAAAATGAACGAATAGATGTATACAAGTCCGCATGTAACCCCCCTGTAAAGGTGGTTTCACTGCAGTGGAGAGGTGCTATACCGTGAATATACCTTTACAAAGAAAATCCGCACAGCCACGAAGCCCCACTTCAAGGTTAAATGAACATATTACCCCCATATCGATTCATCATTTTTTAAGTTTAAAAGCTTTGTTTTATCGGCTTATATGCTCTAAGTACAGTAAATTCTAAAATGTAACATATTTTACAGGTTATCGTTTGCATTCTACCGAAAGTCAAATCCTGCTACTATTCAAAGTTGCTTCCACTTCCTTTGAACCAAAATGAATGACATTTGCGCAAGCTTTGTTTCAGTTTTTAAAAAATATTGTGCAGGTTTGTTGAGTCATGACAAATATGCTCATTTTCCTTTATAATGTGTGACACATACTAATCGAATTCGATTTGAAATTATTGGACCAAATTATTCGCTTCGAACCTAAAATTTACTTTTCGCACAAGCCTAATTTTCAATGCTTATTAATACAGGCATATCGCCAAAGTCCCCGAGCTGGCCTCCACAACCAAAATGCCAAAGATCTCTGGCAATTCTGCGAGTTGAGGGATGCAGTCATCTTTCGTGAGTAAAAAAAAAAAGTAGCACGGCAGGGCGTTCCATTTCATTCGCTCAACAGTGTTTACTGCTGCCTGTCAACAAAAATATTCTCTTGACCCGTTTACAAAACTTCCATTTGTCATAGAGGGAGGGAGCAGATGCAGTGCACGAGGATTTAATTAAACCAAAACTGTGGCATAATGTTAATTAGCTAAATCACAAAACATACACGGTTTCCAATTAGATCAGGAAATGAAAAGTCATTAAACTGGGGTTCACTGTATAACAAAGTGTCAATTTTACTAACACTGTCACACTGAAGCTTAACTGTACTGTCACAAGCTTCATGCAAGTTTAATCCTTGCCAAGAAAAGACTTCAACTCTGAGAATCGCAAGGATGTAAACAAGGCGCATGGTGTCGTGGTTGAACGTATGTTTATAGTGAACAGAGTAATGACTCACCAGATCACTATCATCGTCGTCATTGTCTGGTCCGGCCTTTGCCTTCTCTAATCGCCGAGCACGCTGTTCTTCCAGATCAGATGCGTCATCGTCAGAAGAGTAAATGGAAGGGCGCTCTGCAAAGGACAATTAGTGCAAAGTGATTACGACTGTACTGCTGGCAAAGCCAGAAAAATGCAGGGACACAAATGAGAACAGCTCAGCTTAGGACGATAATATATTCTTCAAGAACTCCATTTCCTTAAAGGGGCACTGACACAAAAGTCTTGGTCTGACGTTTTTAAGCTGGAATGTGTTGTTAAGGGCCTATTAGTCATAGCGAGGCACATCGCTTGATGCTTAGTGTTGCATAGATACTTAGTGTTTATTATAAAGCAGCCTCAGTTTCGGTTTGGGAGAGCTCCGAGAACCACAAGCCGCTGGGTGCAATTAACGCCATCTAGCTTGTGAAATGTGGTAAACGAACTCAACCGCATGAGCCCGCAAAACTGTGATGCACTTCTGCGCTGCCTGCAATGCCTGCTCGCGTTCTCTTGCCTGCCGCATGTGCTGCACATCGTTGTTGTCGTCGTTGTCATCATTCTCGTATGACAACGACTTTCTTGAGGCTTCCACACCTTTCCACATATTTGCTACAGGCACATACTCATGAGCAGCCGCCTGCCGAATATGTAGTCTGCTTGTGCAGCACAGCAAAAGGGCAATGCCAACTGACGTCATCATTACTAGCTGCGCCAGCTTGGAGGCAGCGGCAATGGTGATGTTGTGGATCACCTTCAGGTCACCTCAAATGATGTTAATGTCGCGAAGTGCAGCATATAGCGCTGAATTGTACACGGAAAACTTCAAAATTCACACAAATTACATTCCAAGCTATATTAGCTTGTTGAGATTTGGTAGATCATTACGCATCTTCACAGAAATTGTTCTTGCAGGCTATCTCAGCTGCGAGAGTGTGTCAGTGTCCCTTTGACAATGTAATAACCAAGCACAGTTCCACGGAAATAAAAATTCAAGCTTGTTTACTTTTACAATAGGCAGTTTTAGGACAAGGTATGCAAAGCTTTGTGTTTGCAGTCACTGTGCACACTTCATATGCCAACCTCTAGACAAATTACTTTCAGAAAATAGCGTCCACACCCAAGGAATGCAAGCCTGCGTACACTTAAAAGAAACTGCCTGTCATCAAAAAAAAATTTTTTTTATAGATAAACTTAAGTATGCAATAAGTTATTGGTTTTTGACCTTCCACAACTGAAAACCTACTCGAGCATATCCGAAATGCTACCACTGGCTATGTTTTCTGCGCTTAAAAATTGTTGGGCATCAAAACTGGCACACCTTACATGACACACTTGGCACTGGAAGGCTGATTTTACACCAATGGGTAGTCTTGGACCTTGTGACTCCATAAATGTTCCTAAAATTTGCCAAGGTCACTTTGGCTACATTGGAACACACTGTAATCATAATCATAAAGCAATGCCTTCCAGCGCATCTAGCTCGCGATACGTGTAGAGGAGAGCTAGCATGTGCTGATATGTGTAGCGGCGGTATCTGAGACAATATGTGCTGGTGAGCTCTGTCATACTGGGCTCCATACAAGACAAGTGACCGACTCGGGCACATACATTAGTAGTAGTAGTGTTTGAAAGAGCGCGTTCCAGGTGCATAAACATTAATTAAGCAGACAGTCTTTGATAGAGACCAAAAGAGCGAAAGATCAAATTTTTTCTTGGTCCTTGTGATGTTGCAGATATTGACGTGCACTTTTAATTTATTTGACTACTAGTTTTGCAGTCAGGAAATTGGCCAATGCCTGCCAGTTTGCTCCTGCTGCGTAGTTGATGACACTGCAAGAGAGATAGAGTGAGTGAGTGAGTGAGTGAAACAACTTTATTCGGTCCACAATAGACGCGAGTAAACTCAACGTCACCTGGCTAGGCCCACTCGGGGACCATCAGGTTAAACCTGACGGCCCTCGCGCGGGCCCTCTGGACGGCCAGGATTTGAGAGGTCTGGTCCTGGGCCTTAATGAGCCTCTTCATTTCCGCTTGGGTGAAAGGGGGACCGGCAGAGGCGCATCCCCACAGGACATGCTCGAAGTCCGCATAACCACCACACAGGGGGCAGTCCGGGCTTGGGAACCGTTCAGGGTACATTGAGTGCAGTGCTGCAGGGCTCGGGTAAGTGCTTGTTTGTAGCAGTCTGAGAGTAACAGCTTGGGCCCTGCATAGCGAGGAGTGTGGTAGAGGCAACACTCTTCTTGAGAGATAGTGGTGCTTGCATATCTCGTTGTACGAGCAGAGAGGCTCGGGTCGCCCAGGAGATGACGAGCAAAAAATTTTTGCTTCCAACACAACGGTACGTTCCTTACTGCATGACCTAGTGCAATACAGTAGAACCTCGCTGTTACATTCCCGGCTGCTAGGTCGTTTTCAGCCGGCCCCGGCATAGCTCCCATAGGATCCAATGCAATGGGAACCCCACTGTTACGTCGCAACGGTGGGACCATTCCCGCATTGTACGTTGCAACCCAGCCCTCCGAGATGGCCCGGGTGGCCATGTTGACTTTTCACGTGGCTTGGCTTGGTTCGCTTGGTGGCTTGATGATCGAATTGGCCGCCAGAAGCGGTGAGGGTGTCATCTATGGTGCATTTTTAAGTCCAGCCACCAGACACACGACCTCCAAGATCTGTATTTTTCATCTAAACATGGCAACTATGACGCGTTTGGGTGATAAAAATTGGCCTTGATGCATTCAACAAAAGTACGGACATCAAGATTAGGAGATGGCACCTTCAAGGACTGCGAAGAACTGGACTCCGCCATGGAGACTGTTGGCACTGACGGCATTGCGTATAGCGATTACGCTTCCGTTGACGACGCCGTTGTCATTTCTGTGATGTCTGTCGACGATATCGTGGCTGAGTGTGCCTTCCGTGCATCAGCGATAATGTAGTTGAGGAGGTAGAGCAGGTGCCGGAGCAGTTGCCGGAGCTAATGGCTTCATCGGCTATAACAGCGCTGAATTTGTTGCGAATATTTGCGCACAGTGACGAAGCCGAAAGTCACATGGCACTGCAGGTGCTTGAGAGACACCTTGTACTGACTGTGTGCGAGAAAATGCGCCAGGCGACACTGCACGATTTCTTCAAGCAAAAGGTTTGAAATAAGATTGTGTGCTTTTCACCACTACTGTAATTTCTCATTTTTTCCTGTTTATCAGCTCTGACGTTTATTTTTTATGGTCCTGTGAAAAACATATCAGTGGGGTTCTACTGTACTTGGCTCACACGTCATCAGAAGACTTGATTACAGATCCGACATTCTCCAACTACACTCAAAAAGTGTCACAGCACCCCTTAACCCCTTGAGGGTTTTTGCCGTACATGTACGGCAGAGGCTTCCTGGTACCAAAGGGTTTTCGTCGTACATGTACAGCAGAGCGTTTATTTTTAAAACGCGCGCCTTTCTCTTGCTTGGCCTGTGCTGCCACACTTCGGGAATATGTACGTGGAATTTTTTTCATGCGCCGCTGTCGCTCCGTTGTATTTTTTTTTGCTATCCCAAAACGGTGCACCAGCTATCGCTTACCCATCCGAGCGCATTGGTGGTGCAGCTGGTTTAAAGTGTGCGCCTTTTTTGATCATTTCTTTTGCTTTGCATGCGCTGCCACGCTTCAGAAATACGTGGAATTTTTTTTATGCGCCGATGTCTCTCTGTTGTTGCTTTTTTATGCTTCACAAAACGGCCCACCGGCTATCGCTTGCGCAACCGAGTGTGCCCGCGGAGTGGTTGGTTTCAAACGCGTGCCTTCTTCGATCATTTCTCTTCCTTGGAATCTGCTGCCACGCTTCGGGAATACGTGGAATTTTTTTAATGCGCCGATGTCTCTCCGTCTTTTTTTTTGCTTTCAAAGCGGCGCGGTGGCTTTCAGTTGTGCATCAGAACGCATGCACGCGGTCCGGCTGGTTTCGGGTGGTTTTCGCTTCTTGCGCCCACAATGATGATGGCTGTTTGGTTTCTAATCTCTCAAAGGGTGACCGCTTGTTACTTTCTCGTTTATTGCTCCCCGGGGCGCGATTACATCTGTTTCCGTGCGGTGCTAAATTACACAAACGATGCCGCCGTGATTGCGTTTCCTGTTTTGGGGTCTCGGAAAAATGACTACGTCTTGTTGGCGATAAGATGAAGGATTACTATAGCTCTTGCACTCGTTTTGCTTTCCGGACGGGCACACAACCATAGTTTTCTTCCGTGCACTCACTGACGCAGTTCGCTTACGCTATGGAAGCACGCGCCGGTTGCTCTGCTGCCGATGAGTCGAGCAGCGATTCTTCCGATGCGGACTATTCCCCAAGTGCCGAATCAGAATCTGATTCATCGGATGTCTGTGAGCTATGTTTAATACAATGCATAATTTTTATTTATAAAAAACTGTTAAAGTTTTTTTTTAGGATTTTGCTTGATTTTACTATGAATAAACCATGTGTATGTAACAACAAAAATGATTTTTTTGTCACTTTACGGTCACGAAAAAAATTTTTAGACAATTTTTTTCTTAAATAGAATCATCTGAAGAATTTATTTCAGCAATAAAAAAATTACACATTTTTCGACTGGATTTCGCGAAAAAATTCGACCCTCAAAGGGTTAAAAGGAGCTTGAGCTGCTACTATGTTGCTAACTGTGTCTGTGTTAACTAGATCAATGAATTGCTGTTGGGTAAATGTTGCAATTGCAGAATAGCAAAGAGTTCAAGTGAAGTATCTGAAGTTGTTTTGCTGAATGGAAGGAAATGGAAAGGGGAGTAGAAAAATGAGAGATAGAAAGGAAGGAAAGATGGAAATAGGCTACCAATTGGTTTGCCAAATTATGCCAAAGAAGTTATATATATGGTACAGTTAAGTCTCTGCTGCCGCCTATCAAAATGCGGCATCTAGACAAAAGATTATAATTTGCAATGCCACACTTACCCTTAAGTGCAGCCCCTCCCCGACGGTACTTGTTCTTGATGGCTGACAAAGAAATGGCCGCATCATCCTCGTCAGCCTCCAGGTATGCTGCGCTGAGGCCACGAGAGTGGGACTTCTCGCGAAGGCGTCGCTGCTTGCTCTCGCGTCGGATAGATGCCCGAAGCCGATCTTCCTCTTTCTGCACAAATGTGTGAATTCCACTGGTAAGGGCTTGGAGCCAACACTGACGTTGTCCAGCTATCAGACTGTTATTCACGCTAATGTCTCCACAGGCTACATTGAGAGGCTTGTCTACAGCCAGGGAAGGGTCATGAAAAAGTAACGTAAGACAAACCTTGATCATTTCACTGCGGTGTGCCTCTGGGTCCTGGCCAACCTGAGGCAGCACTCGAATCTTCTGTGTCTTTTGGCTGCGACCAGCAAGCGACAGTGTCATCTTGCGATGGGTGAAGCTGTCGGTTGAGTGAGGCCTGCAGAGACAGAGAGGGGCAGAGGTCATACATTTCAGTCCACTTTGCTGCATGTCTTTTATACTGAATTTCACAAGATTTTTAACAATATAAGAGGTACCACGCACGAGGAATGGTATAACTGCCATAGACAGCATGGCGCAAAATTAGCTCTTGTGCTAGAGTTGCCGTGTAGATCCTGTAGAGAGCCAGAGT
Source organism: Rhipicephalus sanguineus (assembly GCF_013339695.2). NCBI lineage: Eukaryota > Metazoa > Arthropoda > Arachnida > Ixodida > Ixodidae > Rhipicephalus > Rhipicephalus sanguineus. The sequence continues at coordinate 116,137,618 of NC_051180.1, forward strand.
TGTAAAATGCCATACTCATCGCGATTCTAAAGACAACCATGCAGTGTGGAGAAGGTGCCATTAACGCACAACTAACGTTACCAATGGCAGCACTTTGTGCTACCGTTTGACCGCTTCTTTAATGATCAATGCTTAGGCAATTGCTTCTAAAATATTTCTTTCCCCTTTCTTTTTCTTTTTTTTTTGGATTGAACTCGGTTAGGGTTATTAACTAGCGTGTGTTTTGACAGACAGTACTGGTGCACTGAACACAGTGAAGAATTCAGTGCTGGGTGACGCTTCAGCACAAGCAACATACAGTCGAACCTCGTTAATACGTACCCGGTTTAAGCGTACTAACGGTTAAAACGTAGTTGCGACGAATCCCCGACCGTGTCTCATAGAGCCTAATGCATTCGCTGACCGCTTAAGCCGTAGTGCTTCACCCTACGCCTACCGGTTAGTGCGTACCCTGTGTACCGTGATAACATTTTGTGGCATAAAATTTTAGTGCGCCGCTGAACTTCCCGACACCACAATGTGCCGCCAAAGGTTTTCCGTCTTTTCGAGAAGTGCGTAGATCAGTCGATCACCGATTCCAACT
>NC_051180.1:116138300-116183463 GCF_013339695.2 Rhipicephalus sanguineus
GAGTGTAATATTGCCGGGAAATTTATGCCCGCTATTCACTAGAGAGCTGTTGTTTGTACGTGTGTAGTACTTAGTACTTGTGTACTTAGATACAGGTGCAGAAGTGATTTTGTATTGAGCCTCCACTGGAATTAGCTTCCAAAAGAACCAAAAATTGGAAAGTTTGTGTTCAATTTGCATGCCCTCCCTGAACAGTTCGTGCTCACTCCCCAGGAATCAGTCACATATTACTAAGTACAGGTCTCTGAACATCCTTGTTGGCTGTAAATTACATTGAAATGACACAGAATGTCAACAGCAATATTGTAAGCTGCTCCTTATTATTTAACAGCCCGACAGCTCAAGAGTGATGAGATCTACAGACTTACTCAAAAGCATAATTAGTAAGTGTGCCATTGACACTCTGTTCAGTTAATGTGTATACAAAGGACTAATTAATGTAGATAAATATCAAAGACCATGATGTCCGAGGTATAGAAAACAAGCTGTACGAGCAGTCACCTTCCATCTGACCACTTGATTATCCGGGCGTTGCTCTGCCTCACTGGATTACCCATCTTGTCATAGACGTAGCGCCACCGGACTGTGTTTTCAACCTGCATGCAATGGTGAATCCCAGCAACAATGTAATGAGTAACACAAACGGGGCTGCTGGATTGGTTCTCGGTGCAACGCAAAGGCGAAGTGAGCCAGTCAGCGCAAGCCTACACACCTTTAATTTGAGTCGTGCTCTTCCTTCTTCGTCAAGCACTTCATCTTCATCCACTTCATCCTCGTACCACTGAGGATCATAGGGCCTGTACAGACAGAGTGAGAAAGGTATTCTACAAGAGGTGCCTGCTGGAGATGTTTGCCTGGACATGTGGCTAGCACACTATAACTTCAAACAGCCATGAAATGACTCACTCGCCAATAGTACACATGTACACAACATGCACAAGCTAATGTAGTTACATTAGGAGTGTAACTGCATGCTTAATGCAAGTACAGTGCGGACCACTTATAACGTAACCGCATATAGTGCAGGACCGGTTATAATGCGGTCTTTTTCGACTCCCGTTTACCCTCCCATATAACCGCATGTATACGCATACCGCTTATTGTGCAGTCCCCAAGATGAAATACCGTTTATAATGCGGTAGCGAGTGCGGTTCTCAAAGGAGGTACGCCGCTGGGGAGGGAGCGACGAGGTCGTTACGAAGGGCGAGGGCACGCACAGTAAACGAACGAGGGGCGGAGGGAGGAAAAAGACCGCGGCAGCGCTGTGCGGGCTCGCCGAGTGGGGAAGGATGGTGGTTGCCTAGGCGACGGAGTAGCCTTTGCACCAGCGGCGGCAAGGCTCCGCGGCCGCTTGCCGGCAGTGCGTTCCGCGTGGAACGCACGATCGCATCCTCTACAAGTGCGCTTTAAAGTAAGTTTTCTGTCGGGAAAAGCGCCGTCGTTATCACACTTGCTACAGATATCGCGTTTGCTACCTCGTCCGCGAATTGAAAAGTTTTGCGGCTTCATGACGCGAGCCATGGCCTTTTCTGCCAGTGCGCGGACTTAAACGAGCTTGGCGGGCTTTTGTCGCCGTTGATCTCCGGCGCGAACACGAAACTTCGTACATGCGCGCTGTTCTTGGGTTAGTACTTGAGTGCGATCGTTCGAGTCGATTTTCATGTTGTCTTGGCAAAATTCCGCGACAATATGCTGAACCGCCGCTAGGCTAATCCAGCATTGGTTGCTTGTCGGTAGCGGTCGCCGGCGCGATAAAAGTTGCGGTTTGGTGCGGAATCAACGAAACTTTTTTGCGACTGGCTGCACTTGAAGGGAAGGGAATCATATCGTTAATGAAAACGAGGGCAATGGTCGGCACATGCAACTCTCGAATGGTGATTCCGGATTCGTTGCAATGTCTTGGACATCGCTGTGCGCGCCCGTGAAATCGAACTATCGGTACCGCTCAGCACGTGAAATTTCGGTCGCGATTCGACATGGTTTCTGTGTAATGCGCATACCTCGAGGTGGCCTGAAACGTAGTCGGCGAATTTCCGCGATGGCACTTTGTTTGTTTGCTTTTTTTCCCCGTGTTCATTTCGTGGCAATGCGGGTCTTGGCGGTTAATTTTTGAATATTCGGAGATTTAAGTGGTTGTAAGCGCCCCAAATCGCATATGTCGATTATCGGACACGCGAGGCTACATGCTCAACACGTTTTGCGCAAGTGCAGCCTTTGGAGAAGGTTGTTTTGGTTATAGTGCGGTACCGCTTATAGTGCGGATATTCGCGACTCCGGCGACTTACGTTATAAGCGGTCTATACTGTAACACTATAGACGTGAAATAAAATACAGCACAACAGCCAGGCTTTCTATATATTTGTGCAAACCATTATTCACCGGAAACGCTCGTTAAAGAAGGCACTCAGTGGCATGCGCTAGCTCACCTCGTGTCAACACTGAGGAAGTTTGGCAGCTTGACAAAGTGGACCTCGTTTCCGAGGTTGGTCATAATACGCGGGATTTCGACGTCAATGCGCGTCTCTGGAACTGGCACCTCCTCTTCTTCCCCCTGCTGCAAAAGGATGAACACAAATGGGCCAGAGGCACACAGTGTGCATTTTTGGCGAGAATGTGAACAGCTAAATGACCGTAAAATCGTATGTGCGCACCCAAGAGTGTCAGTGACCCCACCGACCTCGAAAAATTGTTCAAAAATTGCCAAATTTTCTTATAACGTGAAATGCTTCAGTAACATGTTCAAAAGAGAAAAATACTCGCGAAAACATTTTACGACAGATAAAAATGCTTTATTCGTCATATTTCGCACCGTCATGTAATACCGAGGCCCGTAGCCAGAAATTTTTGTCTCAAGGGGGGGGGGGGGGGGCACAACTCCAGAAAGTAAGGGTTCCATTTGACTTCCCGTGGACAAAATGTACTATTCCTCGATAGTTCAATACATACTAGATGAGGCTACCATCCTTGAGGTAGCATTCAAAGCACAGCACTGCGCCATGTTCGTTTATAACACGCAAGAGACACAAGGCGTGCATTTCGCCGTTTAGTGTGCAGACTGCAGACTCTCATTCAATAAAAGCGCCAACCACGGAACCTGTGCTGTCATTTATATTTTAAATAGAAAACACCATTTGATGAGCTGGGCTCGTCAAAAGCCTCTTGAAACATTGCTGAAGAGCCATGACGAGCATAGGTCATCATAAGCAAAAAAGTGACGTTTGCTCATGACAAGCTCAGGTTGTCATAAGCAGTTAAGGGGGTGCAGACATGCATTGTAGTGTCTTGCCTCATGTAGAATTCGAGAGAAATTGATAGATAACTAAAACAGTGCTCTGTGCACTGAAGTTAAAGACAGCTTTCTGAAATTATGTTAGTTGTTGAGCTACAGCTAGAGTAAATCATTCACACTACAATTCAGACACTTTGTATAAAGGGAGTTATGGGTGATTAAAGGTTACCCTCCTCCAAAGCCATGCATTTTCTCAACCTTTTTGCTCCTGTAATCAACACTTTTTATGGCACATTGCAGCCTGCTTGATCTCTGTGCCACCAGGTGTTGATGTAAACCTGGCCACTCACATTTTCGCCTCTGGTACACACACTAAGAAGCCAATGAGATCGGTCGGACGAGCGATGTCTCAAAAAAGAGACAGCTGAAAATGCAGTGTGGTGGCATGCTGCAATCTGTGGTGATGCTCTTAATTAAAACCTCCTAATAATTCACAAACTTTAAGCAGAGAGAAAAGAGTCAAAGGAACATTACTGAAAGCTTTATAGTAAAAATGGTATGCCTTGCCATCGCATTTCTAGGCTGGTAGATTACACCCACGAGATACACATATTACATACATGTGATGGACCAGGAACAACACCACCTTGAAATCTACTTACTAGACTCCGTTGCACATAACACACTGTGATAGCATCAAGGATAGTTCGCTGCTCATTAAAAGTGAGATCACACGTCAATTCATTTAATTTAAAAGTCAACCTCGCATCCTTCGTAGACATTTGAACATATGACAGTAGCAAACTAAAATCTCCGGCGCCTCGATGAGATCACTGGCACTGCAGCTCCCGCATAAAAGTCGGAAGTGGAAGTCATAACCTCATTTTACCTGCTCTTAAGCTACATCTTTATGACCGAAGAAACCGGAGGAGTTCAAACATAGTACTAAACCATCTTTCTAGTGCAGTTCAGTTGTTTACATTTTTGTGTCCCTTTAAGAAGTTAACAGCATGGAAGGAAACTTAAAGAGTGCTTTCTTGAAAGTATATTTCTTCATTTCATGCAAGCATGAAATGAGATTACTTAAGGGTAATTGGCACTAGTACAAGTCGGAGCACGTAGAAGAGGACAGGCATTAAATTTCAACTGCTTCATCGTCTATCCGGCCATGGCGCCCTCTTCTGCGTACTATGTGTAACATGAGCACTAGTATGTACCCATCGTGTCATAAGCAACTTTCATGGCAGCAAGCTTTATGCTGAGCCCTACACCACATCACAATTAAAGGAATGACTGATGGATTGTACAAAGGAGCAGTTTCCTGATGTGCCTCATTACCTCGGGTTCAGCTCGCTTCTCTTCCGGCTCCTCTTCCTCATCGCTGCCCATGCGTTTCACTGGCGTCTCACCGCCTTTCTTCTTGGCAGCGCCCTCCTCGTCCGAGCTCAAGTCGTCCAAGTCTTCACCGAAGAGGGCCTCAACTTCGGCTTCTTCGCCCTTCTCTTCGGGCTGGAGATTCGTGCCCTTTTCCGGCCTGTTACTGCTTCGTCGTCATCCGAACCTGCCAGCATCAGACACCAGATTAGGAACCAGCATCAGATGCCAGATTAGGAACCTCATAATCCTCCCAGTTGTTAAACCTTCAGCAAAAGCAGGCTAATGAAGCAGGAGCTCGTAAGAAATTTTCTAACGTTTACTGCAGGCAGACAAAAAGGTGTCGAGACGAAACTAGGAGGACAAGCATAAGCCCTCGAATAGATGTTGCAGATACCTCTAATGTGTGTACAGTAATATCCAACAAGCATATAGTTAAGCGCAAGTTTGCGATAAACGCTTGTAGAGTTGGTCGGCACTTCTGCAACTGGCAGAAAGCCTTTTAATGGTTTGTAACTACTTTGGGTAAACTTCTGCATACTTGTGCAACCACTGTTAAAATTCCAGCAACAGTTTAAAAAAAGTCCAAGTCACATCTGAAAATCCTTGATAGCCCATCTAGGTGTTTGCTCCCATTTGCTGACAAATTTTCAAACTGAAAGCAATATCCATGTTGCTTCAAGAATCTTCAATAACTTGAAGGCTATAAAATTTCACTTTGGCCAAGTTAACTGGGACTTTAGTGAGAAAGTACTAGTACTGAAGCAATCTCAGCAAAGGTGTAGGGCCAGTAATGGTACAATTAGCAGCATTCAAACAGCACCCAAGTAGGTAACACATGCCATCTGGAGGTTGTCGCTGTGACATAGGTCCAATCATAATGCCTCCGCGATGTTTCAGCGATTCCTTATCCCTGCAGTCATGCCAAGGAGTCCTATGTTCTAAATCATGCCCTTGTGGAGTGCAACTTCTGATGAGCAGTAATAGCGACATCCTTTTCAATTTCGGTATTGAAAATTGATACTTTTGCAAGCTTTACGTGATGCTTCTGCTAGTATTTCAAGCGTAAAATTTCGTACGGAATCTGAACTATATCTACACTATCTGAAACTAAGCCTTTTATGCGGTCAAAAAGTTTGTAGCAGATCACATCTAAAGCTTTGCTGCGCTACATCTATCTCTTGATCAATGCCTAGAAGTGCAAAAAAAGCCACGGTGCTCCGGAATTTCAGTCTCACCTTCTGCAGCTGAGGCAGCAGAAGCCGCTTCGCTGCCACCTGACCGCCTGCGCTTGCGTCCTATGGTGCTCTCAGCAGTCGGAGTCGGAGCCTGTTCACAAGTAACGCCACCAAGCATGATAACACGGCAGTTTACAAACGTGAAACATAGTAGAACAGAAGTGGTGTGCAAATTTAACCCGGCTCTGAATGCATGCAGTTGCTGAATCTGGTTCAGAGAAACTGAGCAAAGCTATCACTCATGTTTAAACATTGTATGAAATGACAATCTACTGCTGCGAACAGCAAACTTCAGTTAACCAGCGCACACAACATAATAAGTGGGTGACAGTCACCTCATTACTGAAGCGTACGTGTGCACACCACTATGGACAAATGAAAAGGGAATTCAAGATCAGTGAAACAGCAACAATGCTAGAACGAGTGCAACACAGGGTGCCATTTATCAAATTAAACTTCCAACATGCCTTGCTTTGTTTTAAGAGAAATGTTAAGGAAGCTTTTACACAAAAGCTGTCAAAAAAAGGTTGTGCAGTTCGTGTTTTATTTGTGCAGGCTGGCACACAACCAACTGTTACTATCACAGTATAAAAAGAGAGCTGGAGAAGCAATGCTGGCAATTAGTTATTACAGTAGAACTGCGTTCATAGTTTCCAGGTTTCATTTTCTTTCTATCCGTTATGATAGTTTGCACAGCCTGTGATCAAGGGTCACACTCTCCCTCTCATGCATCGCAAATTACATTTGAGACAAAACTGGGCCACAAGGCACATGGTGTACTGTAAAAGTTCACAGATTACTTCGCATTGTATGCAGACAGAGCTCACTGGAAGACGAATACTAGAAGTGATAAAAAGTGGTCAAACAAGGTACATCTTATGCTGGACCCAACATTTCGACAATGGGACCTGTCTTCACTAAGTTCTCTTCCCAAAACATCATCTCCAGCCCGAGATGTCCCTTTTCCAGCTAATGACAACTGCCACATTAGTTATGAGAGCATGTCAACAAGTCCTATTTGAATGTGCACAGGCTTCTCAACAGTATGTCAGTACCACTATTGTCCTCGGCTAGTAGCTATTGAAGTTCAAGTGTATAGTCATTGGTTATGATTGATATCGATATCCTATCCGTGCTTTCACTGGTTAATATTAGCAAAATGCATTCTGGACAGATCAACACTGCCTTCATTCAAATATGTTACATGTTGCGGGGTAGTTGGTCGAACAAAGCTTTTATTGTAACGTAGTTTTTGTTCAAAGTGCTGCATAACTTACCTGACGCCGCCGCGCGTGCTTCATTTTCGTTGGAGTGCACAGAACCCTCGTCCCCGCTCGCCTCCCCGCGGCTGGCCTCGTCTCCGCTCGCCTCGTTGCCGCTCGCTTCATTCGCGCTGCCTTCGTCACCGGAGGCGTCCGAGCGTTCCGCGGCCACCCCTGAACGGCGGTCTTCGTCGTCGGAACGACGGTCCTCGTCATCGGAGCGGTGTCCCTCATCATCGGAGTGGCGTCCCTCTTCTTCAGAACGGTGGCCCTCTTCTTCAGAACGGCGACCCTCGTCTTCAGAACGGTGGCCCCTTCAGAACGGTGGCCTCGTCTTCAGAACGGTGACCTTCGTCTTCAGAACGCTGTCCCTCATCGTCAGAACGGTGCCCTTCATCATCGGAACGGCGGTCCTCTTCGTCGGAGCGATGCACCTCGCTGCCGGAGCCCTCGTTGTCGGAGGCTTCGCTCTGACGCTCCGATCGCGCAGGCGTCCTAGCCGTCGTCCCTTCGTCACCGGACTGGTCGTCCACATGACGGGATTCGTCCGAGCCTTCGTCGCCCGAGTCACGACGCTCGTCCCCCGAAGCTTCCTCACCCTTGTCCTCGTAGCCAGACTCGTCACCGGACGCCGGGCTCCTCGGCGGTGACGAGTGATAGCTTTTCTCCGAACGCTCCTCAGCATCGGAGTGCTCGCTCTGTTCACCATCGTCGGAATGTTGCGCAGGAGTCCGCGATCCCTCACTGGAGGCTGGTGAGGCGCTCCTGGAGCCTGCGAAAAAAATTGTGTGTTCAGTTCCAGCATGTAGTTTGATTTCCATTGTCAAATGAACACAAGGTAATGAATGAAGACATTAACAAAGCATCACGAAAGTGATGCTGAAAGTTAAGTGTCCAGCTAGCAGTATATTCTAGGGACCGTACTAGGAGTCTACAAATATATAACTCCATACTACCGAAACTCTCAAACGATCTCTTCAAGCAAGGGGGTCAATAGTATTCTAATGCTTACAGAATGCAGCGTAGCTGCCGTGGGGCAAGCGCGCCTCATGACAAGCTGGCGACTTACCTGCGCTTGATGCTTCTCTCGAATCGTCGCTTCCAAATATTCCATCCATGATGGCTTAGCGACACGGCACACACAATCTTTACCAAAGTTTTACCTTGCTGTAAACGAAACAACTTGGATTAGCAGCACGACAAGCAGCTTGTTGCCACTGTAGTTGCGCGTCGGCAATAGCAAAGCAGCATCGGCCTCTTCAGCGGCTTTCTACCGGATAGTCTTGGCTTTTCCGCCAATCCAGTTTCTGAATTGAACATCTTGACTGGGTGCTCGCTAATTAATTCTATGGTTATAGTGTACTAGAATATTCTCCTAGTGGCGCGTCCTCGAGGGAGGGACAATAGGCCGGTTGAAGCAAACGCCAGTAGACGCCACTGGTGGCGTTGCTGCGCCTTTTTCTAGTCGCCGAGCCGGTTCGGGCTGGTTTGGGCCGGTTCGGACGCGCTTTGCGACTGCTTACTTCGTTGGTCTGTAGTGCGACGCTATACTTTCAACGTGGTAGCACTTGTGAAAAAAACGGTGGAGGACTTGTTTTTATTTTCTTTTTTTCTCAGACGCTTCTATGTACGATGCTAAAAAGAAAAAGAGAGTCTCGTTGTACGCCGTGAAATGGTGTAAGGAAACGCCGGAATAATTTTGTTTAGATGCGGTTCTGTAACCGATAACAAAGTACAAAAATTTTATCACAATCAATGTGTGTCTGTCGAGGCCTTTATTTATTTGTACGCCTTCTGGCATAGGAACGCAGCGCAGACGTTGCTGTGCACTTTTATGTAGTTTGTGACCAGCACGCGATTTAAATGTGATAGATATTGCGCCATAGAAGAAAAACAGGTCCATACATGCTGGGTTTGTGCAATGTATGATAAAAGTTGCGAACACATACTGCTGAGGCGATGTCCCGAACTGCAATGAATCCGCCGGTCTGCAGCCTTTACGCTAGCAGACGACGTTGTCGATACTAGTGTGTTGACGTGGTTTTCAGAAACTTTCTTTACACTATACTACAGTAAATACAGTCTCTTCGTGCTGTAATAAAAGAATCCGTTGCATAAGGAACGCCTACAAACTCGGACAACGTCAAACGCACCGGGAGACAGCGGCCGGTCTACTAGAAAAATAGAGTTACTGTATATGCTACCTTTAAAGGTAGCATATACAGTAACTCTATAGAAAAAGGCGCAGCGGCGGCACCTGGTGGCGTCTACACAAACGGGCACGCGCGCCCCTTCCCGGACGCGTCACTAGGAAATTGTTCTAGTACACTATATCCACGGCCGCTAGATAAAAACACGGAAACTTAAGTGGCTATTTAACCAGATTACGCGAACGGACTCAACTGAACGCATGATATGTCATGACTGCGATAGATGAGATAGAAAAAAAGCCGCTTAGAACAGCTGAGTGAGATCGCTGTTGTGACCACCACCAACTAATTTGCTGCGGCTGCTGCCCCAACGGAGCCGCCGGCACCCGTTTCCCTTCCCCGCCCCGTCGCGCCGCAGCGGCCGCAACTGCAACTAGGGCCAACACGCGCTCTCCCATAGAAAACCGCCCGACGCGGCAGGCCGTACCGTGCGCTTTTTATCCAGCGGCCGTGCTATATCTATGGTGCTCGCTGAAAAAAGCAACAAGCCAGTGTAATGGAATACCCTTTTATTACGACTGGCCGATGAAGGTAATAACGTAGGCGACGGCTTACTAGTACGTGAACGTTTTAATTTGCCTCAAAGGTCATGTTTTTGTCTACTGCAAGTACAGTACTGCAAGTGCCGAAAGCAACCGCTAATGTGGCAGTATGCACTTTTACACACTAGAGTTGCTGTATATGCCAACGTTTGTAGTAGCCACCCTAGTTTATAGATACTTTTTCAGTTTCCGAACTCCTCCTTTCGAGGCGGGCGCGATTTGCTCCTAGGGAGTGTGGGGGCGCTGCAGTCCAACTTTGCGCCAAGTAAACAGCCGCTCTCCGCTCGCTTCCCTGCCGTCGCAGTCGTGTGTTGGTGTTCGGTGGTGCCGTTTTTTTTTGTAATCTGTGTGTATGCCTCGTCGCCCTCTGTGCGCGTGGCAGGCTTTCACGGTCTTCTGAAGACAATTCGACGTCGACACTCATGCAAACACTCGGACATCCACGACGTAGGACTCTCCGATTGTTGATATCGCGGGCACGATGTGGACGCACCGAGCACATGTGTACATGTGGACCTTCTGATATCCTGTGCGTGATGCTGTAGACCTTCGGGACGCCATGCCGACGTGTTTTGTGCCCGGGTGCACCAGCGGGTATAGAAAAAACCCCCAGAAACGTCCGCCGTCGGACCCATTGTTACTGCAGAAGTGGCAAAGGTCAATTCCACGCGCGGACAAACCTTTGGGGAAGAGGTGCAAGGTATGCGATCTTAACTTTCAAGAAGGTGACATACTGAAGACACATAAGTATACCATAAATTGAGAAGTAGTCGAAATCGACCGTGGTGCGTGGGCACTGAGGAGTGATGTAGTTCCTCGTTTATTTCCGAACCTGCCAGTGTACTTGTCATGCAGCCGCAGAAGACGAAGGTCGCCGAAGAAAAGGGTAGCTGTACTACCTCAACAAACTGTACAGCTGCCTTGCGATCTGCCGGAAGAATCCCCTCAACAGGTACCCGCTCCTTCAGAGAACTTCAGTTTTTCTGACCTAGTGGAAAAAAGTGCTGCACTTCAGCTTCCCCGCAACTGGAGTTGGGCGGTCCCTGAAGAGCCGGGAAAACGTCCGGTAATCATTTTCTATAATGCAGAATTCAAAGAAGACATCTACTGCATCCTCAAGATGCACTGCCATCCGCGAGGATTTGACCTACGTGGTTTCGGCGAGCGGTAAATTGCTGAATAAGTTGCCTTTCGATACACCACTGCGATCACTACAAACAACACTACAGCGAATTTACTGCAGAGTTGATTCACGTATACATTGTAACCCGGGTGCATTTTTTTGCAAGACAAAAGTTCCAAGACAACGACAGTGCTATCAAAGCGCAGAGGGAAAGAAAAAAAGCTAAACTTGTGTGAAACTCGAATGCTCGTGGAAAGTATGCATTAAACATGCATTTTCAATTTCATAAGCTAAAGGCGATATATTAGTGAAATAGTGTATGATCGTGGCAAGTGTTCTTGTGTCAATAAATTTGTGTTCCTATGTCTTTATTTATTTATTGTACCCTCAGGGCCCAAGGGCATTACAGAGGGGAGTGGGGATATCCATAAGGGAAACAATATGAAACAGCAAGGAATAACGAAAAAATTGCAAAATTTGCGTTTTTTTTTTCTTTGAATGATTCTAAATATTATCCACTGGCAGACATCCAGAAATCTGAATACTTGAAAAAAAAAAGTCCACTGGTTTATGTCACCTGAAGAGAAAAATAACGTTGTTTCAGTGGGATTTTCAACGAGGGTCGTACCTTACAGCAAGGGCTCAGTTTCAACTTGCTTTGCACGCTGAGCTAATGTGCAGAGCGTCGAAGATCCAAATGCTATGACTCGCGGAACCAGCTTTTAAATAACTATTAGCAGAAAACAGATGAGTCGCAGCATTTACCGAGGCTTTTAAGACGGAGCTCATACAGCTGAACTCTGAATTTTGCTTCTAGTGTCTGAAATAACGAGAAATTACAGGTGCACGCGTAACTTACGCGAACTACTGTTTTTACCGAGGTCCCGGAAAGACATAGCTCGGGTATCTAGGCCCGAAGTTGTACTCCTCGTGCCTAAAACAAGAAGTTGCGCGGCAGGGCTCTTTCTTAACCTGAATTCGTCGGATAAACGCTGCACATCGCACCTAGCTGTAGCAGACGACCCTCGTTTGGTTGGCGCAAAGTTGGACTGCAGCGCCGCGGTGGCGGGAACTGCAGCCGGCCGCCTGCTCCCCGCAGGCGAAGCGGGGAGTTCGGAAACTGAAAAAGTATCTATAAACGTTGGTATATGCTGCCTTTCACACATTATGCTTTTGTCCACAGAAGCACAGACCTGAGTCACGCGCGCTCTGATCCCCGTTCTGCGCATGCGCGAAAAAAGAAAAGAAAATACAATTTGCAGTGGTAGGGTAGGATCTCCCTTTTATTGTCCTGTATGCGGGGGCACCAGGGGCACTTCTGGTCGATTATTAGCGCCGGACGTTAGCTTTAAAATTTGGCTTTAAGCGTGAGTGCTCATCTGAGTTACCGAAGTACATACCGTTACATACCGAAGCACCCGCATCATTTCATTCTTTACCGCGCGTGGGGCCCCGATATGAAAAATGCGCTTTCAACGACATCAAAGCTTGAGTATGCTGTTGGAATGCACGTGATGTTGGGCGCTCCCCCGCTAAGGGGCGCTAGTTTTTTATGGTGTTTAGGCGGGCGTTTCAAACTAACGCAAAATCGTTCTCAATTAACGACGCTGGCATTAATTATACGATGCGTTAGAGCATTTACGATTCAATTTTGGATTCACCAGACAAAAAGCTACAAATGACAGTAAAAAAGTTGCAAATAAAACTTTCGCTGTCAGGGGTCCTTTGGGTACTAGCGCATTCGCGCGCAGCGAACATGCTGCTCTCAGCCGTGGTTTGGGCGAACAAAATCAGCTGCGGCCGCGTTTTTTTTTATTCCTCCATGCTCGCCGGCTCCGTTGCAGAGGTAGGCCGATAAGTTGGCGGTGGTTTCTTGGCCCGCGTCAGCCAATTGGCGCGCGTGACGGTGCAAGTTGTAGCGAGCGCGGGCCAAGAAACCTTAACTTATCGGCCTATCGCTGCAGCGGAGCCGATGTGTCGCGGCCGCAGCTGATTTCGTTCGCTCAAACCACGGCTGAGAGCAGCATGTTCGCTGCGCGCGAATGCGCTAGTCACGCGGTTCTTTTCATATTTCGCGGGCTTTCTTTGCAGCTTGGAAAAAATGGTATACGTGAGACTTTCTTTATCACAAATAATGCATTTGGGGTTTCTGAAGACGCTGTGGAACTTTGCAAGTCGCATCTCTTGCCTAAAGTCAATATTTAGCAATTTAGTTAAATAATCCTAATTAACAAATTAATTACCAAACAAAAAATTCTGAGTGCGACAAAGAATCTGACGAAGGCTAGCCCACCAGCCGAAACGTTAATAAAACCACATTTCGTATGTGCATCTTTCTCTTCAATCATATATATATCTAACGAGAAAGTCGCACTCAATTTGATGTGACAGAGAGAGAATTTGCTTAGCAGTGTTTCATAACATTATAGATGTAGTACAGTTATATGTGGCATACACTGCGACAACCATACATATGCATGTTATGCACGTCATAGTGCTACAAGCAACTTTTTATACCTTAACCACATAACTTTATGCATGAATGCAATTATCTCGATGGTGGCCTTCCCAATAGTATAGATTTCTATCATTCAATAAAATTTCGTTAATGTCTAAAAGCTGCTCACTAATAATTACGTTTTTAATGTAGGTAAGAATGACTGCACCTTTTCTTTTCCATAATCAGTGCTACACTTTCCTTCATATATTCAGGTTTTCGTATATTATATTTTGCCTTGTTTGCTTCTAGCGCGTTATTACTATGACTATTATTATATCACTATTATTGCAAACTTGTCAACCACAAATTCTATTTTAAAAAGTAAGAACTTGTGGTATTAGAGGCGTAGTACATACTTTATAATTGTATTTGTAGTATTTGTATTTGCAGCATTGCCTGGCCCCTCCAAGTATGCGCCTATGCAAACGGGTGTAAACGCGAATCTTCTTTGGAGAAATGTGGGTGATTATAATGTTAAAATACTCCACATTATTTCTTTCCGCACTGGTTGTCAGCTGTTTATGACTGGTCGAAATTTCCTGGGTTACGCATACAGCACCTGCTCGTAATGTGATGTAACAAATGAGGCAAAAATGATCCATCGCATAATGACGACTTATACACGACTGCGTAAAAAGTTAAGACAATACACTATTTTCAAAGTGGCATAGTATTGGCCATTGGTTCTTCGCCATTCGTCAAAAATTTTTGGCGTGTCATAAAATCACCTGCTTGTTAGGCGACGTCTCAAACCTGCGAAATCTTGTGGAGTTAAAATGATGTGTGCACACTGAACAGAGCATTACTATGCTGAACAAAACCTAAACTTTTTTGGAGCAACCAGACAGTGTCTCATTCTGAACATAATTCAAGAAGGCTGCCCGCCGATCACATGGGGCAGCGGCGGCTTATAGCAGTTGGCGAGATGGATTCATATGATTATCATAAATATTTTCAGTTGCAGTACTATAACGATGTTGAGCTGTTTGTGCGTGTATAGAACTCTGTGAACTCATCCTTGCTCAGAGAAAGAGAGATAGAGAGACAAACTTACAGCACTGAGTGTATGCGCACCTTTGCAGTCCAAGTTGTATTTTGAGCTGTACAAGGTAGTTCAAGATGAATAAAGACCAACTATCCCGGCTATCAATTCAGTCTCTTTGGTCCAGAAAACCGTGGATACTGACCATCTCCCTGGTCCGGTAGGTCAATGATGGGTAAGCTTGAAAGATGGGATCCCAATCTGCTCTAGTCACCTACATTATTTATCACCTTGCAAGCCGCCACGATCGCTGCAAGCTGCCATATGATAAGCGTGAAGAAGATTAATCAGACTAAAGTGGAAATCTTTTCTAGCTCTTCCAGTTCGGCCCAACTAAAACACTCAACACTTCTGCACATTCATTGACTCAAAGCTGCTCAAAGCTATCCCTTTTCAAATAAAGAAAATAAATTCCCTGAAACAGAAATATTTGATCGGTCCACAAAATGTTTACTGGTTTCCTCCCGTTTTTGCATCGTCGATGATGTAAACTTAAGGCCAGCCAGAGCAGAACAAAAGCATGACAGAGTGTTACAACATTATATGTAGCACCTCTGCTCAGCGGTAGCCTCCTCTGCAATGCTGGAGCGCAATACACAAAAGCGTCGCATTAGTGACCTGAAGCGCGAGAGCCTACATTGCGTGGTCCTGAGACACAAAGGACAATCTTCACAGTAGAAGCATAGGACAAATTTCGTTATACAATTACGCGATTGCTGTGTTGAATGAAAACTTCACCTTAGTTGTTGGTTTCCCAGTGCGTAGCCTGCAGTGACCACTGTTGAAAGTGAGCGGGGGGGGGGGGGGGCTCTGTTCCCCTAACTTTTCTTTTTTTTTCGTTCAGTGAACTGGGAGTGCAGAAAAAGACACAAAGGACGAAGCGAGGAACCAACATAAGACGAGCGCTCGTCTTATGTTGGTTCCTCGCTTCGTCCTTTGTGTCTTTTTCTGCGCTCCCAGTTCGCTGAACGAAGAAAATAAATTACCAACTGGCCCACCTTTCGATCCTCCCCTAACTTTTCTCAGAGGGGGGAGGGCTAGCACTCTCCTTGCCCCCTACCGGTACATACACCTATGAATGCAGCACTTCCATCCGTGCTAGATCAGAAGCAGGCGTAGCCTCACTGCACAGGAGGCAGCCTTTCCCAGTTGCTCTGTGTTTGTGGTATCAGATTGTTATCAGATGACACCTGATCTGATGGCTGTGGTTAAACTTGAGGCTCTAACTGATAAACAGGCGGCGAAGGAGAGGTGGTCTCGAATGTGAATGGCAAGCCAATTTCCCTGTTATGTTGGTTTCCCTTGTCAAGCACAGAATGTCTTAATTGTCTGCATGTACAAAACTCACTTTGTTTCCAATAACAACCAAATAAGCAGTTGGAGACTCCACTTGCTTAACTTTTCCAGGCAGCCACTTCACTGGTTCCCCTCACATGGCATGGACCAACCAGCCCAAGGCCACTAGCTACAAAATATTGCGGCTTCCTTCTGTGCTTATCAGCTTACTGTTTCACTTTTTCTTCCTTGGTCATGGCCCTTGTCAGACTGACAGAAAATCCGGTCTACAATTGCCACAATTCTGTCAACATCATCCTGGTGAATGTTTGTGGCATTATTCACCAGCATGAGAAAGTTATGTATTCTGTGCTGCAAGGTTCTTGTACTGCCTTTTTCTCTGTCCTCCAGCAATTGCCTGAACGATGCTGTCTTTGTAGTCTGTACAGCGCACCCAGCTACCCTGTTGGACTGCAGGTGGTATGGAGGGTTGAATGTGTGCTTTTTATATATTGCACGTTCAAGATTGGAACCCACCTGCATGAGATTTCTAAAGGCATACCATGTGCTGCAAACAGGGACCTAATTACTGAAATTGTCATGGCAGCCATTGTCGAGCTACACACTTTAACTTACAACCACTTGCTGTACACATCAAAAAGGAACACTTTACCTTCTTTCTTGCCAAAGTCAAGGTGCACCCTTTCTGATAGGTGTTTGCATATTTTCCAGAGCCAGAGGTGCTGGCTGTGTTGCATTTGTACACTTGATGAAATACTGCACCGTTTCTTTTCGGGTCGAAGAGCATAGTTAGGGGTTGATGGTCTGTTAGTACATTAAAAGCTCAACCATACAAGGATGCAATGCTGAAAGGTTCTTTTTTTTTATCTTGCCATAACTGCATTCAGCATGTGACAGTGACTGCGACACAAATGCAGTTGGCATCTCCTTTCCATCCACTACATGGGATAAATCAGTATCCATCAAGAATGTATTCCAATGCATCACACATTCGCTGTATTTCATTTTTTTTTTGACAGCATACAGCTCAAGCGCACTCTCATCGGTCAGAATTTCTTTAGAAGCCCTAAGTGCATCATCAGACTGATGCGACCAATGTCGTGCTGTTTCTCTATGCAAGAAGCCATGCAAGGGTTATAAAACCATAGCTAGTTTAGGCAAAAATATTGAGTAGAAATTAATCAACCCCGAAAAGGCTTTCAGCTAAGTTAAGTAGTCCGGTTTCGACAATTGCTTTGTGACTGCTACTTTGTCATTAGTGGGAATCATTCTTGTCAACATCATGGCATAGGCGTCTTACTGTAGGAACAACTTGCAATTATCAGTATTTATCCTTATGTTATAGTTCTTCAGGGTGTATGAACGCTTGCTCCACCCTTTCATTGCATTGCCTGCAGTGACGTGGCATGCAACTGCCGTGCCCCCAGCAAGACGACAGCAAGGTCTTCTATTTATTAAGTACGTAGCACTTTAGGGGCCCGCCTTGTAGTCCATCCGTAGATCTCATGTGGCGTAATCACGCTCAAAACCAAGTAGTAAATACAGGCCTAAAACAAGGCTAGCAGTGCTAAAAATTGGGTTCAAGTAAACAAACAATGTCTACAATAATGTCATTAACAGAAATAATCAAGAAGTCATTGCAATAATTGACTTCGAATTGCTAAAAACACTTTAAAAACATGCGACTGACACTCATGCTGCTCAAGAGAGTGCGCCACCGCCTCACGAAGCGCGCAATCGGTCCTCTGACCAGCCCTTCTCTGGCGCCTTCGTCACTACGTCAGAAGGGGGAAACAACCTGATGGCAGTCGCTGCAGACGACACGTATCTCAACTGCCATAACAGGCAGGAAGTCAATAAAGTGCAGCAAAAAGTAGTGCACATTTCGCACACCGAGTTAGCGAATCTCCCTAACAAGATTCTAGGGAAACCCTACATGCTTACCTCAAACACTGACATTATCAACAGTTTCATATATTGAGCAGTGGGCACTCTATGAACAGGAACTACTGAGTGCCCATGCTACGCACTTCGTCAAGTTTCACAGTATTGAAGCTATTTCTTGCTTGTCTTAGAGTACAATTCTGCTGGGCAAATTTGTTATTTATTTATTTATTTATTTATTCATTTATTTATTTATAACATACTGCAGGTCCAAGTGAGGGCCCATGCAGGAGGGGCGTAGGTAGAATACAAAGTGATAAGGTACATGAACGAAAAAGCAAGTAAACAATGACTCTGTCATAATGCTATTCATCAAGGAGACATAAAACACAGTACAAAACAAATTAATAAAAAGAACGCAACATTGTAATTATGGAACAAATTTAGGGGAGCAAAACAATATGTTGGTATATTTTCATAGCATGAACACGTTCTTTGAGGCAAAAACACAAAGTCAGTTTGTCAGCGACGCGGTGGGCAACATGCACGTGCGAGTTGCTTCCCGAACAGTATGTTTTATATAAATGTCAAAATCAGGGTCATCTTGCAAAAATGTGTGAAAGCAGAGTTGCAACCAACTGAAGTAGGAGCCGTCAGACAGCCTTTCTGATGTTTTGTTACACCAGTGACAGTTTATTTATTTGCTTATTATTTATTTATTCATACTGTTAGCCCTCTGTTGAGGGTTGCTACAGGGAGGGCACAATGAATAAGGTTTCACATACACGTACATTTAGCAACGGCTAACAAGTGAACACACAGTAAGTCCCGTGATTGGGGTCAACAAGTACCCCCTTCTAGAGGACATTTATGCTGTTGCATGGCAGAGCCGTCCTTTCATTTCTGCATTTGTTCAAGGTGTACTTGTGGCTTGAACAGGACGAGGGAGTGCAAGAACTGATCACAGTATTCCTTTATACTTTAAACTCAATATATGCTCATACACAAAGTGTCGATATTGAACAAGTAAAGAAATATGCATTTGTTAAATATTCACTGTGTAGTATTTTCACTTGAACATTTTAGTAAGGAGAGGAATTAATACACGTGATCAAAGCCTCGGTGTGTGATTTCTTCGCCTGTATTTTTGCTAACAAGCATGCCCTCAAGGGACTGCTTCTCACTTAATGTTGACTTCGCCAATTTTGATGTATATTTGTAGACTGTATACCCTTGCGTTCTGTGGAAAAGAAACGTTTCTGAAGCTCAACATTTTTGTTTGCATGCTCACTTGAAGGTTGCAGAGAGCTTTGATTATTGCTGAGCTTATTCATGGCTTCTTCTAGGAGGGGATTTAGCCAGGAGCTTAACTCTTCGTCTACAGGTGTTTCTTGCAGTTTCTCATGGAGTGCATCCAACAGCAGCAGGGAACGCTTGGAACCATTGCATGTTCCCTGCAGTCGTATAGCTAATTGCAATGCGGTGAGCTTGCCTGTCAAGTTTTCCTCGATTTCTTGGCTATTTTTCACCTGCAAAAGGAAGCGAGATCGCACCCCGCTGCACTTTAATGGATGCAGGTGAGGCAGTAGGACAGGAAACAGACAAAAACTGTGCAGTCTAAAGATAGCACAAGCTTCCACTGGTTTCATGTACTGTTAGCATTTTTCATTTCTTATATACTCAGAAAAAGGGAACTGTCATATGACATCACCTTCACAGTGAAACCAAAGAGCTTGCCAAAGACTGAAAAAAAAGTAAAATGAAAGAACTGAAGAATATTACCTGGCTAATACAAGATATGTCACAGCAGTTGCATTAAGGTTGCATGCTTTTGTGCATGTTAGGAATATAATGTGATCAAGGCTTGACATTTCTAAAGTTATTGTAGTGTTTGTAGTGCAGTAAGGCTATCTATACTGTATTGGAAATGTTGTAGCAAAGAATTCTTACATGGCATGTCACTCTATTCTTGAAAAACCTTTGACAGGGAGGGACTGGAAAGTCCTTGAAAACTCTTAAATTTTGACCTTCAGAGCCTGTGCGAATCCTGTGGTTGAACTTGCCTCAAGTGTTCATTACTGTGCAGAACTGTGCAAGTTATCCTTACTGACATGTCATGTAAGGTAGCATCATCTTTTGTGGTAGCATCATCTGTGGCCACTCTTGCTGTCTTTCAGAGCAAAAGAAGACCGCAGGCACGAGAGATCCATATTTATAATACCACTCTAATTTTGAATGTTCATGGAATAGATAGGCGAGCGTTATGCAGTTCAAAGGCGCTACCCTTCCAAATGATTCCATTCTGCCCATAGTAAAAGTTTTCTGTTAGACCATACTGTGAGGTTCAGGGGCGTAGCCAGAAATTTTTTTCGGGGGGGGGTTCAACCACACATTATGTATGTTCGTGCATGTGTTTGTATGTGTGCATGTATATATATGCAAGCAAAATTGAAAAATTTCGGGGGGGGGTTTGAACCCCCCCAACCCCCCCCTTGGCTACGCCCCTGGTGAGGTTACATTATTAAGTTTAATAAAATAGTTTCTAACTGTTGTGGATCGAGTTAGAGAAAAGTAATAATTAGTGCCAGTAAAAGTGTTCGTAGGATGACAGACTGATTTTGCTAGTTACAGTGAGCAGTACGTGTACATTGAACAGACCATTTCACTTTACTTAGTTTGTTTAAATAAATTGTATAGTACCGTTTTAATATACTTCCAGAAGATTTCATCTAGGGCATTTATGTTTTAACTTGATGCCATCAGGGGGCAGACTTTACCAACTATCCCATGTGCTGCACTGGGCTGTGGGATTTTGCTGAAAAAGCACTGTTTCCCGTTATATCTCGTTCGGGCTTCTCAACCATGGCTACAGCTGATGTTAAAAAGCTTGTCAAAAGTAAACATGCACCCTCATATTACCGCAAATTTCATGGAGCACACATTTGATTTCAGGCACAGAGAACCAGCTACTAAACCCTTGATGCAAAACAAATGAGCGCTAAGAAATGGGGACATAAACAAGAGACACACCGGACAGGTGCTCAATTCCTGTGTGCCTCTTGTTTATGTACCCATTTCTTAGCGCTCGTTTCTTTTGCATCAAGGGTTTAGTGCTCAATTCCAATTTCCATATTTGTGTTGATTCCTACTACTTGCCTGTAGCAGGCTGCCCATACTTCGATTCGCTGTGAAATATTTTTTAAATCGCAGCAGTCCATTTCCATCTGCTCCTTCTTCATTGCACCAGTCATAAAATGCATTCATCAATGCATGAAACTTCTCCTTTGTTTCAGCATCCATTAGTGTTTTCAGTGCCTGCAAAGGAGAATGCAGATAGTTAGCAAGAAGAGCGGTCCTGTTTCTGATGTTATTTTGAATGGTAGCTTGTTAAAACTGCTTTAAGTAAAGGGCCCTGCGTTACATCTGGCACCAAGGCAAAGCTTCATCATTGTGATCCTCATTCTCCTAGCTCCACTGTGGAAGCTTGCTTGTCCTAGTTCCATTTGTGGAATACTGCAGATGTAATGCAGAAGTTGTAAATTGGGTTTCCACAGTTTACAGTTTTTTGCTGGCTACCAGGATAGCTTCTATTTCATGTTGTTTTGGGAAAGTGGCCCATGTTAAATATTGGAAACATCAATGCTTTATGTTAAAAACACTGGGCAGCCAAAATTTTGTGTGCGACCTCTATGCTTTAAAGGCCAACTCCGGCGACTTTTTGGCCATGTCAAAGTAATGGTGCTTTTATGTTCCTGAGACGCTCCTGTTACGGGCCCGATAGCAGAAATACTCGGCAAATTGGAGAATAATTTTAAATAAGCAAAAAAGCGCAACACCGAAACCGAAATCCAACCGAGTGTACTGTCTACGTATGACGTAGACGTTGTTACGAACGAACCGGAAGTCGTGCAAGGCATGCCGGTCACGCCGGCGCGGAGTATGAAAACTGTGACAGCCGGGACGACCAGCGAAGCGCCGGCCAAACCAACGCTGTCTGTCTCCTTGTGCACAGCAGACGCTCGCTGTAGCGGCCTAAGCGCCGAAGTTAGCGGTGCCCTCGGCTGCGTCACTTCCGCCGCCTTGCCAACACTGACGTCACAGACGCAATGTTGCCAATAATTGTGGGAAGCCAGGAGGGCGTTTGCAGACAATCTTCAAAATTCATTTGCAAACAATCTGCGCATGTCTCAAGCCTGTAATTTGGCATAAATGACGGAAACGTGCAAAGGAACGTACCCAGCGAATTTCACTGAGATCCATCGACCTCGAAAAATCGCCGGAGTTGGCCTTTAATGAGTTTATCTGTGTGATTATTCAGAAGTCAACTTGTAGATGCTCAAATTTAATGTATAATTAATAGTAACATCTCTTCAACAGACCCACCCAAAACCATGTGAAACTAATGCTACACTGTGTTGAAGCACCATAACATCACGTGCACTTTAATTTCAGTGATGTTGAGAGCATGTATTTTGAATAAGGACACCTGGCTTTCGTCTACCATAGGACACTTACAATAAGACGGCACGTGATACAGCTGCCTGCCAAGCCCAGCACCAGCTGTACCAGCTTGACCAACCTGATCTTATGGCGCTCTCCCGAAGTGAGATGCTAGTTTCTTATGACGTTAGGTGAGAATTTTGAACTAGCGTCAGAATTGCTCATAGTTAATGACATTAGCATTAATTATATAAGTGACAGCACTTACGATTCAATTTTGGGATTATCAGACAGAGAGCTACAAATTAAAGTGTAAAAGTCACAAACAAAAGTTGGGCTATCAGGGGTCCTTTAGGAGAAATCTAAAACCATAACAGTAGCGGCCAATGTGCTTCGCATTGGCCTTCTACTGTGGTGAGCATGTTTGAGGCCCCCTTATATGTTTATACACCAGTGATGACGCAGTGAACGTCATTGTAGCGAGTCTTCCGCTCTTGTTGACTTGCCTCGGTATTGAGGCGGGCGTGGTGGCGACAAGTGGCCAGGCGAGAGATTAAGTGTGCACTCGATGACGCCGACGAGTTCGCGGGGACATCAAAAAAGCAGACGTCGAGGGGAGATGCCGGTTGATGGCCATAGGCAACAAAGAAGGGTGAATAGCCCGTGGTGCGCTGCGTAGCGGTATTGTACACAAAGGTCACAAATGGCAGTATGGTATCCCAGTTGGTTTGGTCGGCGTTGATATACATGGAGATCATATCTGACAGAGTTCGATGAAAGCGCTCTGTGAGGCCATTAGTCTGGGGATGGTAGCTGGAAGTCGTCTTATAAATGGTATTAAATGCGTGGAGAACGTCTTCGAGTAGTTTCGAGAGAAACGCCTTGCCGCGGTCACTCAAAAGGACGCGTGGCGCGCCATGTCGCAAAAAGATAGCTTCCAGGAAGAAAGTGGCGATGTCCTCCGCTCATCCTGAAGGGAGTGCAGCTGTTTCGGTGTACCTTGTCAAGTGGTCGACTGCAGTGACAATCCATCGCTTGCCGCTGGCTGATATTGGCAGTGGTCCGTAGAGGTCGATGCCAATGACTTCAAATGGTGCATCAGGACATGGAAGAGGTTGTAAGAGTCCAGCCAGAGATGAAGTGGGTCCCACTGCCGGGCAGTGACGGTCCATGCGGTGGCGGGTGGTTGGGTGGGCATGGCGGATGGTCCGGGCAGCGTTTCTTGGGCCATGACAGCTTATAGGCGGAGCAAGCGGCGACCCGAACGAAGCTCCAGGGGAACGCGACGTCGTAGAGGACCTGGGGATCGAAAGCAACCTCCACCACTCTGCAAGACGGCAGCACAGTTGTGGTCTCGACGACGTTTATTCGGCAGTCGCCTGACCAACCCTTCGAACGAAGAAGACGCTCCCAGTGATGATGATTATATACAGGTGAAGAAGATGCAGGATGAATGCTAAATATTGTGCTCACAGTATTTTAGGAAAACACTGTTAGAGGGTGAAGTGTGTTACCCTTATCAGCAATTGCAGCCTTCTCGGTGTTTGACAGTAAAATGTGGCACATGTTGAAGTCATGCCCTCTGTGTGTTTTTTGAAAGATCACGTTGATTCCTCTTTTTCCCCCAGTTGAAGTGATGGCTGCAAAAAACACCCATGGCCACACTTCACTGAGCCTTGCGACTTCAACTGTCGTTGTTGTTTGCCTGAGGGAGAAATTTTGTCACCTCATAAGCATGCGTTCCGGGAAGGTATGTTTAAAGTAACACAGTAACAGCCATACATGAAATCTCTATGGTTCTTTAAAAGGTGGCCAGGTTGATATGTTATTTCTTGACTTCTCTAAGGCTTTCAATCAGATGTTACATTCCAAACTATTGCATAAACTTGAACTAAGTGGCCTTCTGGAACAGAGAACAATAATGATTTAACGGAAGATATTTCATTACCAGTATCGGTAAAGCTGTTCGCAGATGACTGTATTATCCTTTAAAGAAATAACTTCTACTAGCGACCAATATTTCCTTCAACAAACAACTGATAACATAAATTCTTAGTGTAATCCTTGGGATATGCGGCTAAATGTGCAGAAAACAGTTTTACTAAGAATCACTAGAAAAAGAGGCCCCAAGAATATTTGAGTACCACTCCAGCAGCATTCCCATTCAAACTGTTAACAGTTATAAGTACCTTGTAGTCACTTTTAGTGACCAATTAACATGGACTAAACATGGCCCACGCGCAAGAGACTGTGCACTGGATATTTCAGTAAAGTAGACGATGCTGTTGCCGCATGGCTAAAAGATCTACAATCCAGAAACATTCCGGCTTCAGGACCCATGATTCAAGAGAAGGCTGTGGAATTCGCAGCACTTTTTGATGTCACTGGCTTTGATGCAAGCAGTGGGCGGTTGCATCATTTTCGGGTGTGTTGTGGAATCGCTAAATAAGCAGAAATTCACAAATAAGCAGCATTGCAAATGCAAGGGTTCGAATTTCATCTGAACAACTGATGTTTTCTTTAGCTCCTGATAAGTTGCAACAGTTATTTCAGTTCAGCAAACTTTCATTTTAAAGAAGCTGTTCTTGAGGTCCCTTGAAGTTTGTTCAAGTGAAGTTTCACTGTGTAACTGATTTGCCATACCTTCGTCTTGTTACAACTCGGTTAACTAAAGCAGTGTGCACAAGGTATATGTAAACTGGTAGCGTAACTTCCGTAGAAGCCCATACGTTCAGAAAATGGCTGCTCATCAGCTGCTCATGGGGCTTGGCGCCATCTGTGTGAGGAGGGAACACTTCCGGCGGAAGAAAAAATAAAGCGGATGTGACGCAATATCCGGTAAAAAAGTGACGTCATTTTGTTGGCACTAGCGCGAAATTTGACCTCAAAATATTTTTCCTAGGCCCCTGATCACTAAGGACTCGCGCTACAGCGAGCCGGCAAGCCCTTGGCGAATGCGCTTGAAGCCAACGCTAGCTAAACTAGTATCGACCCGTGAATAAACAGCCGTGTTTAAGTGTACCGTCGTGGAATTCGCCTTGGTTTTACCAGGAAACTTTATTCCCTGAGCTTTTATTCTGCGTTCGTGTGATCTTCCACAGCGTGAATAACGTAGGCAGCAGCGTACATCTCATATTTGCAGCGTTGCTTATTTGCTTCGCACATGCGCAGGGGACTTAAGGAGCGCATTGCATGCGTGCTTCAGTTCTAACGAGAAGAAATGAGGCCTGGTCACGCCAAAATAATGATATTTCAGTTTTATTCAATGGTCACAATAAAGCAATTTAACACACCCTACACAATGAGCAACAAATGTCATAAGTACAAAAGGTGCGTACACTACGTGCACTATGTTTTGCCTTTTGTTCCGATAAATTAACCTTACGTGTAACGTATCAAGACATGCGAATTGTAGCGATCGTAGCGCGACAGATAACTTAGCGATCTGCTCACCGATAACCGGAAATATAGTAGGCACCGCATGTTCACGAAGGAAACCGGGCAGCAGGAATACTGATCCATGAAAATCCAGCAAGCACACTACTCCGAACCGTTGCCCCGGTGTCTTATCTAGAAGAGAGGGCTCGTCAGGCGTACGCGTGTTGCTATTGCATCCTTGGAACACCACATCGTTTCCGCTAGTACCGAGGAAAGCGTTCGGCGTGAAATGTTAGCCGCCTCGTGCCGTTGTCCGTTGAACACCGTAGCCAACACGTTCACCAATGATGAAACGCACATCGCAACTTCGCGCACACAAAAATCAAATTCTCACCAGAATAATTCACAGCACGCATGCAAGTGCGAAACACCAGCACACCTGAGGGGGTGTGTCGCCGCAGGACGAACTTTACGCGCGCCTTTCCGAACACTACAAGGACTGCGTCGCAGAGCAATGGCATGTGTCATTCTTTAGAGGGCGCTAATAAGAAGATTTTTGATAATGCATATTCATTTTCATGAATTCTTTGTACACTGGATCTAAATAAATGTTATTCTGAAATAAATCTCGGTCATAAAATATAAATATTATTTTGTTGTTGAATGAAATTAGGTTTTTTGTTATTAGTGTTTGTTCCCACCACACCTAGTCGCGCTTCAATCGCTACTCCCATAACTCCCCATGCTGATGTCGCTGACAATAGGATCTGAACCGCTTTTCGCCCGAAGCTTCGCGACCTATTTGGATAGACCTTGGTGTGCATGCGCGATGGTGCGAGTGCGCCTTTGTCTGTGTGGGTGAGTCTGTGCGTGCCTGTTACAACGTAAGCTTTTACGAGCTCACAACAGCAGCAGGTGTTGGTGGCAGTGTTGTCCGCCAACATGTTAGGTGAGGCCACCCTTACGATTGCTGACAGCGCGAAAGTTATTTTGTATAGAAATAGCAAAAATATTGCAGGTGGTGCTGTTGAACATGCCACCCTTCCCGGAAAAATTACCAGTCAAAAGAATGTTTGTCAACGTGGATTTTTGGGCTAGTTGGTTATATGCTTTAGAATGGGGCATAGCGCTAACACACATGGACGAGGAATGTTGCTTCTGTTGTCTCTTCCTCGTCCGTGTGTGTTAGCGCTATGCCCCATTCTGAAGAAACAATGTTAATGCGGCCTAAGCAGACTGGCGAATTCATGGTGACAGTATTCAATCATTCAAAGAGCAAAATCATTGAGAGGATGGCTCTTTTCTCCTCAATTGCTACACTCTTCACAGACTGTAGGAATCTAGTTTCTACAGTGTTCCATTGTCGTGACTTGGCATTGAAGCGCTATCTCCTCCTAAGTGGCATGAGTAATTAATGTCTGCTGTCTGGCTTGCAGCAGTCGCCGGCACAAATGAGACAAGGGCCTTATCCAAACAAAGAACAATTTATAGCAGTATCGAAACAAAGCAAATGATATTCTTAGGATATAAAAATTTACCACAAATAAAGATCAAATAAGTATGAATCAGGCCTGTAGCCAGGAATTTTTTTGGGGGGGGGGGGCGCTTGCTGAAAGGCTTGAGTATTTGAGAAAAACGCCTATTTTCATTGTTCATTTTTGGGAAAACACCGTGTATCATAAAAATTTCGGGGGGGGGGGGGGGCCTGGCTACGGGCCTGGTATGAATGTCACTTATTTTTCAGATGTGTTTTTGTAACAGGAACAATGAGCTATACATATTAATATCGGCAAGATGTCCAACGGCTAATTTGAAAATAAAAACTTGGAGGACGCTTCAGCTTCACCTTCAAGATCAGAACGTGATAGCGCAATGGGGCCCCGTGCGCATTGCCTTTTCAATTGCTTGCCTCTCTTCGGTTCTCGGTTCATGCCTCAACCGTGCCGTAAGGAAACGAACGACTGTGCACGTAACATTGGCTGTTTCAAAGTATCCTAGAGTGCCTACTGCAAGTACAGTTGTTAAGTGCCCACTACACCATAATTATTCTCTTCTCGAATCAGCGAAGGGCCCGCTACATGTCCGTAAGACAACAAGCGAACCTACACAGCTGTTCACTTTGTTGATGCTTTTGCTGCTGATGATTAAATGCATAGGCGTGCGCATGGGGGGGGGGGGGGGCAAGGGGGCGAGAAGGGGGGGGCGCAAAGTCAGCCCTATACATTGTAGGGGGGGGGCGAGAAGAGGGGCGCAAAGGCAGCCGCATACATTGACATAATAGGGAGGGGGGCGCTGCGACAAACCTTCGCCCCCCCCCCCCCCTGAAGGGGAACCCTGCGCACGCTTATGATTAAATGTGTCTGAGTTCTTTGTAATGGGCGGGACTCTCAAACACCCACTCGTAGCGCAATTCACAAGTTTCACAAGAGCAAATGGCCGAGCCGTCCGAGCCTAGAGTAGACAAAAACGTTGCTCGAGACGTTAATAACGTTAACCTGCATGGTTAACCAAGGGATACAGAGCAAAAAATGAACAACCTAAAGCAGCCTAAAGTTTGAATAAGAAAGATCCCAATTACTATTTTGTTTTCTTTTTTCCGCGCATGCGCATAACGGGGATCAGAGCGCGCGGCAACATTTGTTTTCGTGGCCGCTACAGGACTACAGGGATAGGGCCGCAGCGCCGCCATTGACGGCTACAATGAGATAGCCAGCGACGCCGCCGACGACGCCGCAGGCATGTTTCTAGAGGAGGCGTTGGAGTTTCAACTACAGAACAAACTTGCCCATTTTTCGCTTATTTCAGCCCATTTGTTATGATGCGCAGCTAAAGAAAAGCAAAGCACATCTCGCTTTGGGGAAAAAAAAACGCGGCCTCAGATATTGCAACACGTTTGAAAGGCGGCATGTTTGAAAACAATAAATCGTGCACTGCAAGTTATCCCGTCCTCGTTCATGACGTTCTGCCGCCTTTAACCATCAATCAATAATTTTTATGCGTAATATGTAAAATTTGGTACGACAGATGGAGGATATATATATATATATATATATATATATATATATATATATATATATATATATATGGGATGCGGAGTCGTGAAGGACGGATCCCAACATAAAACAAAACGATGTTTATTAACGTAGTAGCAGCAGCAGGGCAAGCATGCCGATGCTGCGCTTCGAAAGGTTAGAGAAACAAACATGCAACCAAGCTTGGTAGCTTGGGTTATATAGCCAGTAGTGGTGACGTAAGCCTCCGACGAAACTGCGTGGCGCTGTCTTTTATCGGAAGCGTGTTGAAGCAAGTAGCTGTGTCACGCCGGGCTAATCAGTGACGAGACGGAGGCTGCGTAGGTATGTGCGCAGTGGTCGCCACATCACCCCTCCCGCGGAGTGCAGAGCCCTCAGGGTCTGTAGAAATCCGGGAGGCGTACCAAACGTCCAGAGCGTGTCGTGAAAGGAGCGGGCTGCGACGTCGGTGGCTGTGGAAGGACGCCAGTTGAAAGCGTGGCACTGCCAGGTTCGTTCGCCGCCATGTATGCGGGCTTGAGTCGGTCAATCGAGACGCGGACGTCGTTCCCGTTCAAGCGCAAGGTGAAGTTCTTGTCGTCGCGATGGACGACTAGATAGGGTCCGCTGTAGGGTGGCTGGAAAGGCCGGCGGACGGTGTCGTCGCGGAGGAAAGCATGCGTGCACGGTGCACAAAAGGTGTGGGCTTGGTATGGTGGGCTGCAGGGGACGGGCGTAAGGCAGCGATGGTGCGTCGGAGCCGGGCGACGAAGTCGGTGGGGTCTGACGTCGTAGTGCTGGATGGCAGAGCTGCGAGAAATTCACCTGGCAGACGGAGTGGTTCCCCGTAGACGAGCTCTGCTGGCGTAGCATGGATGTCCGGCTTGAAGGTGGCGCGAAGACCGAGGATGACAGCTGGGATGGCCTCGAGCCAGGTTGAGTCCGGGTGGCACATAATGGCGGCTTTGAACTGTCGGTGAAAACGCTCGATCATTCCGTTGGCGCAGGGATGGTAGCTCGTGGTCCTCAAGCGTTCAAACCCGATGGTCAATCCCAGGAGCCTGAATAGGTGAGACTCAAACTGTCGCCCTTGGTCGGTGGTTACGCGGCGGGGAGCGCCGAAACGGGCAATCCAGCCGGAGAAGAAGGCCGAGGCGACGTCTTCCGCGGTGATTCCCTCGAGAGGCCATGCCTCGGGCCATCGAGTGTAGCGGTCGATGGTGGTGAGGCAGTAGCGGTAGGGTCCTGCCGGGGGAAATGGTCCTATGATGTCGAGGTGGACGTGCTCGAGCCGACCTGAGGGCTGAGCGAATGTTCCGAGTGGGGACGTGACGTGCCTGGTGATTTTTGCACGTTGGCAGTGAATGCAGGAGCGCGCCCACGTGCGACAATCCCGCTGCATGGAGGGCCAGACATAGCGGTCAGCCACGAGGCGTGTAGAGGCACGTATGCCGGGATGGCTGAGGTTGTGGAGCTGGTTGAAAAGACCACGGCGATGGCACAGGGGCACATAGGGCCTGCTTCGTCCTGTCGACATGTCGCAGCAGATAGTTCTTGCCGACCCTGGAATGGGGACTTCTTTTAGCTGAAGTGAGGACGTGCCCTTGAGAAGTTCCTGCAGCTCGGCGTCCGTGGTCTGAGTCTCGGCGAGGATGTCTGCTGTTATTTGCACCGAGCTGATGGTGGCCACACGTGAAAGCGCGTCGGCGACCATGTCTTTCCCGCTGATGTGTTGGATGTCGGTGGTGAACTGTGCAATGAACGAGAGTTGGTTCTGCTGAACAGGCGGGAGTTTATCGCGACGCTGAGAGAAGGCGTACGTTAGAGGTTTGTGGTCGGTATAGATGGTGCAGTGCTGCGCTTCGAGAATGTGGCGAAAGTGCTGCACTGCTTCGTATATCGCCAGAAGTTCTCTGTAGTAGGCTGGCAAAGTTGTCGGGGCGGTTGTCGTGGTTTCGTCAGCGGAACTGGCTGTGGAAGGGGCCGTTTTCCGAGCTGCGAGTTTCTTGGAGAAGAACGCCAAGGGATGCCAGGTGTTGTCCACGCGTTGCATGAGGGCGGCGCCGATGGCGAAACCGGATGCGTCCGTGAAGAGTCCCAAGGGAGCGTCTGGCACGGGATGGGTGAGAAGCGTGGCGGTGCAGAGGGCGGCTTTGCATTCTTCGAACGTTTTCGTTAACGTTGGTGTCCACGTGACGGGTTGGTTTCCACGTAGACCAGCCAGGACATCATGAAGGGGCGCCTGGTAGTCGGCGGCGTGCGGTAAGAAGCGTCTATAGAAGTTCAGCATGCCGAGGAACGGCGAAGGTCTTTAGCGGTGGTGGGTTGAGGGTACTTTTGCAAGTCAGAGATGCGATCAGGCAGGGGTCGAGTTCCCTCTGACGAAACTTCGTGGCCGAGGAAATGGACGGTGGAAGCGCCGAGCGTGCCGTGGTCGTCGAGGCGTTGGAGCAACAGACGAAGGTGCCCGTGGTGTTCTTCGGCGTCACGTGAAAAGATCAATATGTCGTCAAGATAGACGAAGCAGAAGTCGAGGCCACGGACGACTTCGTCGATGAAGCGCTGAAAGGTTTGCCCAGCGTTCCTAAGGCCAAAACTCATGAAGGGAAACTCGAACAAGCCAAACGGGGTGATTATTGCAGTTTTCGTGACGTCGTCCGGGTTGACGGGTATCTGCGTGTAAGCCTTCACCAAGTCTAGCACGGAGAAGACGTGGCAGCCATGAATGCGATGGGCGAAGTCCTGTATGTGGGGGACGGGGTACCGGTCCGGGATGGTGCGTGCGTTGAGGGCGCGGTAGTCCCCACATGGTCGCCAGCCAGCGGTCTTCTTCGGGACAATGTGAAGTGGCGAGGCCCATGGGCCGTCGGAGCGACGGGCGATGCCTTCTCGGAGCATAGCTTCGAACTCTGCCTTGGCTATGCGCATGCGGTCTGGGGCAAGGCGACGGGCACGGCAAAAAACCGGGGGGCCTGGAGAGGTCCGGATGTAGTGCACGGTGGTGTGCTGCACTTTGCGTGGCAGTCCGCTTGGGCGCGTCAAGCCGGGAAACTCGGCGAGGATGGCATGGTACGGCGAGTGATCATCGACGCTGTGGACCTTGATGCTTGGCTGTTGGGCGGTCGTTCGCTGGCCTGGTGTGGAGTGTCCCGTTGTCGCGTCGATGAGCCGGTCGTTGCGGCAGTCCGGAAGGAGGTTGTAGTGAGCCAGGAAGTCTGAGCCGATGATTGGCTCGGCGACGTCGGCGATCACAAAGTTCCAGTGAAGGTCGCGGCGTGAGTTCTTGAGCTGGATGTGCAGGCGCAGCGAGCCGTACGTCTTGATTGTGGACCGGTTTGCCGCGCTGAGCTCGAAAGATGTCGGCGGGTGAGGGCCTTGAAGGTGAGATCGCGGGTAGCAGCAAATGTCGGAACCGCTGTCGACCAGGTAACGCTGCTTCGTGATCTGGTCGGTGACGAAGATGCGACGGCCTCCGGGTTGGCAGCTTGCGGCCGTCTCTACGAGCTGCCGTTGTTGTTTTCCGCATGTCCCATGGAACAAGGTGGACGACATTGCCGGGCTTTGTCGCCGAAGCGTCGGTGGTAGTAGCACGGACCGTTGATGTCAGGTTGCGGCAATGAGGTGGTGTTTCGGTCGCGGCTTGGCGAATGGCGGCGCTGTCGCATCGAAAGACGTTCACCCAGGTGTTGTTGGATGGAGGTGAGCCGTCGATCGATGTCGTCGATACGGCGCGCAAGCTCCGTGGTGTTCAGCGGTGCGGCGACAGCCTGGGTGGTGGGCGACGACTGCGGTAAGGAGGCCTCGACGACGCGATCAGCAATTTCCGCAAGTTCGTCGAGAGGTAGCCTGACCTGTGCCTGCAGAATTGCCTGGGCGTGCGGCGGGAGTCGTTGGAGCCACAGCAATCGCAGGAAAGAATCTTGTACGTGCATGTTGCCCGCGAGCGCACGCATGTGGCGCAGGAGCTGCGAAGGGTTGCGCTCAGCGAGCTCAGCGGACTGCAGTTGTCGCATCTTTTGTTCTTCTGAGGGTGATAAGCGATGGATAAGTGCGGTCTTCAGGTGTTCGTACGCGTTAGCCGTTGGCGGGTTTGCGAGGATATCCCAGACCTCGTTGGCGCAACGTGCGTCCAAGTGGGCGACGACGTAGTCGTAGCGGGTCCGGTCTTGGTTGATGTGCGCCAGGGAGAACTGGGCCTCGACCTGGGCAAACCAGACCTCGGGTGAGTCCGCCCAAAACGGCGGAAGCTTGACAGCAACACGCCAGGAAGCAGCGTGCGGGGTGGCTTCAGCAGCTGCGGGTCCGGTGGGCACGGCCTCGTTTGTGGAAGCGTTGCGAGCTTGCTGCTGTTGCTGGGTCAGTAGTTCCTGTTGGAGTTGTTGTACCTGATGGCGGAGAGCGGTGAGGTCTTCTGGGTCGGCCATGGCGGTGCGGTTAGTTCGATTTCCGGGTCACCAGATGTGGGATGCGGAGTCGTGAAGGACGGATCCCAACATAAAACAAAACGATGTTTATTAACGTAGTAGCAGCAGCAGGGCAAGCATGCCGATGCTGCGCTTCGAAAGGTTAGAGAAACAAACATGCAACCAAGCTTGGTAGCTTGGGTTATATAGCCAGTAGTGGTGACGTAAGCCTCCGACGAAACTGCGTGGCGCTGTCTTTTATCGGAAGCGTGTTGAAGCAAGTAGCTGTGTCACGCCGGGCTAATCAGTGACGAGACGGAGGCTGCGTAGGTCTGTGCGCAGTGGTCGCCACATATGCTTATATTCAGTGTACTTGGAAGATAAGGAATAAACGATTTGAAACAGCCACGATATCACTATGGCGTCACATGACGCATGCGAGAGAATCAAAAGTAGTACGGGTGTCGCAAGGCGCACCTTCGATTTCCATCGAGTTCCTCAAGTGTGCTTGAGCAAGACGCAGAAGGGAGCCAATCGCACTCGGGAAATTCGATCCAAATCAGCTGGACTCGATCGCAATCGAAAGTGACCACGTTGCTACGTATACACGCCGTATTTTGTGTGCAAAGGCTCGGAAAACTGGTTTTACATCTCGTACCGGTGCTTCTGAAAAATCCTAGTAAGTTCCACATGCGAAAGTGCACGTACTGAGTACATGTGTACATTTTCTCCACGCACAACTGCGCATTTGTCTCGATCTTCGGGCACGAAACGTTTGCATGATTGGCTCCTGGTGGTTTTTCTTCATGCGTCACCAACTGCCACGCTTGGCTTCTGCAGAGAGCAAACACGAGGCAATGACATATGCACGCGTGGGCGGCCAGGCACTGCAACGTAGGAAAGAAAAACGTCTTCCATGTGTTTCGCGCGATGTTTTACAGGCCTGGCTTTGCTCACGTGCGTCGTGTTTGAGTCGAGTCTAGTGACTGTCAGCCGCACTGGCGTAAATCACGGGGGGGGGGGGGGGGGGGGGGGGGGGGCAGGGTGGTCCTGACCCCCCTTGTGTTCTGACTGGAGGGGGACGCCCCTTGCATTGTCCCCCCATGAGATCCATCTTTCAGACGCCATATATTTGAATTGCTTGTATACTGCAATAATTTTTTTTGTTAATGCCTGTTTATATTGTAGTGTGTGTAGGTATGTGTTCAATACCCTTCAGCTATGTGAGACTATTGAAATCACAACTGCCGTTTGACCGCTCTCGGAGAAGACTCAATTGACTCAATTGATAGCTTGCACGTGACGTCACGGACGCAAAACATGGCTCCAACATGGCGTCTTAGATGACGTCGAGGCAGTACAATCACGTGGCGATTAACCTGCTTCAGAGTGATATAACGACATCGCTGGAACGTTATTGGGCCTCTGTGCATGAACAGCGAAAGAACCAGCATGCGATGTGCTGATAACGCTAACGTGACATCACAAAGTTCGCGTCCCGCCATGTTGGTGCTGCAACGTGGCTGTTTCAGTGACGTCAGTGCAAGGTGGCTCTGCAGCTTTCTATTGCCCTTCGACTAACATCAGACGGGTGTTTCGCATACCGCATCCATCTTCATCAACAACTGCGGAACTATCAGCGATTGATGTTGCTCTGAAATACGTTCAAGAAGAATTAGGAGCACCAAAGGTTGTCATACTCACAGACTCTCGTGCTGCCCTTAGCAGACTGTTGAGAAAAGACTGCGACGGTCCAATTACATGCAGCATTGTAAAATCTGCCACAAACATTATTTCTAGTGGGGTGTCCCTCATTTGCCAGTGGATACCTTCGCATGTGGGTATTGCTGGGAATGAAGAGGCCGATCACGTTGCTTCAAGTTGTGCCCACAACGAGTGCGACTGCCAAGAAATTTCATGCCTGATAGACAACGCTCGTCTGTTGATCCGCCGACATCTTTTAAGGCAGCGCCCTGACCAATGTGTAGCAAGCCGCGGGTTGTTCCCTCCCCGTATTCGTGGTCGTGGATTGCCTCGTTGTGACAGAGCCCTCTTATATAAGCTAAGAGTGGGCTCTGTATTAGTGCGTGAGCGCTTATACCGACAAGGTCGTGTAGACAATCCATCATGTACGTCGTGTGACTCCTGTGAGACACTAGAACACATAATTTTTGAGTGTCCCGCATTTGTTATGCAGCGAGCACTGCTCATCAAGGAATATGGACTTATTGGTCTAAAGTGTACGAGCCTTGATGTTTGCCTGTTCCCGAGGGGTTGTGCTGCTCGGCGTGACCAGGCCCATCGAGCCCTACTTACTTTCTTAAAAAATACCGATTTGGCCTCGCGCGTATAGACATTTTTCCTTGTGACCACTTATTCGTGTTTACGTCTGTGTTATTTGTTTTTTTCTTACCTATTTTCTTTCCTTTTTCTTTCCCCCCTATCTTCCTTTCCCCAATGTTTCCCCTTTCCCAAATGAGCAGGCAGGCGTTGTGCCCCTTTAGGTGGCAGTTGTCAGCCTGTTCCCTCCCTATTTCCTCTGTGTCTTCGTGTTTTCTATGTATTCAAAACAAATAAATAAAATAAAAAAAAACAAAGCCATCTATAGAAGAATACAATTACATGAGCTGTGAACGCATGGTTGTTTTTTAAAATATGATTTCCAAGCATGATCTTAATCTTTATATAAATAAAAATAAAAGCAAAATGGCCGCTATGGCAAGCTGTCTGTCCCCCCTTGTGATTTAACTGGATTTACGCCACTGCATTTAAGTGAGGTGTGAACCCATGCTCGTCTCTTATTTTTTTTTAATTTTATTTCAAAACACGATTTTAAATTTTATGTAATTAAATACAAAACCTATATTTATAAACAACAAAATGGCCGCCATGGCCAGAGGGTGCCCCCCCCCCCCACCTTGTGGTTTTTCTGGATTT
Organism: Rhipicephalus sanguineus; assembly: GCF_013339695.2. Classification (NCBI taxonomy): domain Eukaryota; kingdom Metazoa; phylum Arthropoda; class Arachnida; order Ixodida; family Ixodidae; genus Rhipicephalus; species Rhipicephalus sanguineus. The sequence goes on from NC_051180.1 coordinate 116,174,170, forward strand.
ACGCCACTGCGACGCTTGATTGCAATGATGCATCGTGAAGATTACGTGATTTTTATTTTATGATACAAGCGTGAAGATGAAAATTTCGTTGTCACGTATCCCAGCAAAACCAGTACTTCGTTGTGCGTTTCATTGTTCTGCATAACGAAACTCGCCAACCTGAAGGCCACATTCTGAAAAGCAGGAGCTATAGTGCCTAGGTATGTTGTATAGCGCCCCAACCACAAAGGACAGGTTCATCTTTTGCCAGAACCTCACTTCAGCATTTAGATTAAGATGTTGGCATTGTGTGCGCGCAAGCGAAGGAGGAGGAGGAGACTTGGGTATAATGAATATGCTTCTTAGCAGAGTATCGCTATAGGTGATTTAATTAACGGCGTACAGTAACAAGACAAATCCACGTGAATGAGGAATGATTGCCAAGACGTACATGACATGACGTGACATATAGCGATGTCACGCGCGTGAATCACTCGACATTTGTACGTACAAGGTCACTGGATGATGCTTCCTAGAGGAAACGAGATGTTTCTGTACATTACGAGGTCGCATGCAGTATATATACAGCCGAGATCACGCGATGGCGAACCACGTCGCGCTTATATGTCACGACATTTAATACAGGAAAAGAAAAGAACTGATCCTTCAGGGAAATGCCCGTAACTGTTGTCACGATCGTCGATTCAGCGAAGCGTGTATGGCCAACCCTGTTCGCACGCACAGTGCAATGCGCACGTAAACGCGCCGCACCACAAGACATATTCTGAGGTGGTTCTGGCCGCACACGTTGCTACTGAGACGCCGCTTCACAGCTCTTCTGCTCGAGAGGACCAGCTTCAACGTTTTGCAGGTGGGTGTACCATGGACTGTAGGCGATAAGGAATGACAATTTTTCGAAACAATTTAATAGGTTGTGATACAAAAACTTCCTAATATCGCGTTCAGCAGAGTTTCGGAGTGGGTTTCTTCTCGCCTTCGCTATTTTTCCTACAGCCCATATCTCCCCCTCGCCACTTATTTCTTAAAAGCACGTGTACCATGTCAGCAGTAAGCTTTGACCCTATCAAGATTTCGCGCTTGTCGGCTACACGCTGTTATCTCCGTTTGCACAGTCGCAAACACAGAAAATCAAGTGCAATCACTTGATCGCGCACGATGGTCATGCGAGGCAAGGAAGAACGGATGGGCGGCTGCATGACAAAGCAGTGCGGGAGACAATTCACATCTGATATTTCGCGTATATGGACCGATCGAGAGTATGTACTGCATAGACGTCACGGGAATCTGTTCTGCGTCACGAAGTGCGCCAGAAAGACGAGAAACGCCAGGAGAGATATTGTGCGGGTTCCCTCCCCTGTCTACTCCAAAGAAACTGGGCGCCGGGTTTACTATAAAAAAAAAAAAGAAAAAACATTTATTGGTAAAACTCGAAACCGTTACGGCAACAAAATTGGACTATCTTCCCGAAGGAAACCCTGATGGGATGCGAAGCAGCAGCGTTGCGCACGGGTGGTGTCACGGGTTGAACGGCGCTAACGCGGGTGCTGCGGTGAGCGCTGGAAGATTTGTTTGAAGCGAAACTCGGTGTAGCGTTTACTGGTGTTTTTTTTTTTTTCAGTGGTTATTCAGGAAAGGAAAAGGGCACCTAATTTCTGTCTGCCTATAGGCGACACGGCGCAGTGCCTTGTAGGGGTGGGGGGGTAAGGAGGGAATAAAAGAATAGTAGGAAAATAGAGAGAAAAGTGAGAGGAGCACATCCATCCAACGAAGAGAAAAGAGGACAGGAAAGATTGGGAAACGGTCACTGGAGTTCAGGGACGGGTCCGCGAAACACAGCTAGAGGCACAGTGCACAACACCGACGAAACGGAGAAGGTCCCGACGATGAGCGGCGCACGGCATAGCGGGCGAGGAGTCCGTCACGGGGCGCCGGTCAGCGAGAGGTACGAGGAGTAATCCAGGACATCGCGGCCGGCACGTCCGTCTTGCTTGAAATCCAGCGACGTTTGTTTGAAACGCAGACACGGGAGGCGAGCGGGCGTTGGAACCGGCAGCTGCGGGCACTCCGGCGGGTGAGGAAAAGAGTGACGTACGCGCGCACCTGCGAGGGAAGCGTGCGAGAGGAGCGTGACGTCAATTCCCAGCTGCGGCGTGACCTACTTGGCACCGCTCCAACACCTGCGCCGAGGGAAGCGCGTTGCCTCGCGTTTGAGCGGACGTAGGTAGCAAAAACCTAACAGCAAACTTCCACGAACAGTTCGCACCGGCAGACCGCACGCCGCGCACACACGCACACTCCACGAACGTTCGCCGACCACTCCCGCGTGGCCGCTAGCTGTGCCCGGGTATCAAGCATGTCTGCATCAGGGGGCATGCGCAGTGGCCCCCGTTGCTGGGACATGTCATCGCCAGTGTGGACGAGAGCGAGGGTGGTTATCGAGGGTAGAGCTGTGCACGGGCCGTATTTCCAAGCCCGAGCCCGGCCCGGGCCCGCTGACTTTGTCGAAGGCCCGCCCGAGCCCGACGGCAAAGGGCTGCGAGCCCGCCCGACCCGGCCCGACGTACGAAAACACAATCCCGGGCCCGGCCCGGCTTTTTGAAAGTTCGCTGCGAAAACAAAACATCGTTTTTCGGTAATTTGGAATTTTGTTGAGCATATCAAATATGATCAAACGACACACGAAGAACAGTCTCTAATACACAGATTACAAATTGTCGTGCAAAAACAGCAAGCAGCCCAACGATTCCGGCTTCAACGACGTGCGGCGCTTTTGCTATACAAGTAGACGGCCTCATCCCAGCAACAATCCATTGGAGTTTGCTCGCCAAAGCCGTCACGTGAGTGGGGTATGCCCATGCAAGCGTCAGCTTGCACGAAGGCGATCTACGTCGGGTCGCTCGTCGCTGTCGCGTGCATTTTCGTCGCTGTCGCGTGATTTGGCCTTAAATCTAACGCGAACAGTCGCGTGGCACCGTCACTAGCTCAGCTGCTGTTCTCTGTTTGTCGGAGTGCAACAGAGGCAGTGCTTTACCTGCTCCCCTTTTGTTTAAAGTAGCGAATGGAAAGGAAAAGCGGTAAAGGGCGGTCGCGGAAAAGGCGCTGTATGCGTGCTGGAAAACATTTCCCGCTCATTTTCTATATTTCGGGCTTGAGTCGGGCTTTGCGCCGGGCCCGAGCCCGGCCCGATAAAACTCTAAGTAGCCCGAGCCCGGCCCGGGCCCGTGGCGAAAATACGTCGGCCCGCCCGAGCCCGGCCCGCGGGCCCGGTCGGGCTTTCGGGCTACCCGGAGCCCGTGCACACCTCTAATCGAGGGTTCCCCACACATTCCCCCTCGCCAAAGAAGACGTCGCCTCCCCGCCTTTGACAGGGCCCGTGGTCTTCGTGTCGGTGTTAGCGACGACCTTCGCGGACACTTCCTTGCTGTGTTTGGCGAGCATGCAGAGCCTTCAGGTTGGCCGCCCATGGGGTGTTGGCCAGCCCACTCGTCCACATGTTGAGCACGGCCTCCTTGACCGCGGCGGCCTCGCACTTCGTGGCAGCGTTTGCCGGCTTCTGCGTGCTCCGCCTTGTTGACGATGACGCGGATGCCCTCCGGTCGCTGACGTCCAACTCAGAGTTCCTGAGACACCTGCCGCAGCAGTTGCGGTGGCAGCTTTTCAATGTTGGAGCCACTGGACATCCAATCCAGGTAACCGGCTGTTTTGTCGCGGTGGCAACAAAGCCAAGCGAGCAGCAACGTCGGACCTATATATAGGCGAGCTCAATCGGCAGATCATGAGACTCTTAATCTCAGGGTCTCCGTTGGTCTTCAGCTGCTACACCTACCTCTTTCTTATACTGCGCATACGTTCCCACAGAAAACGACTGTTGACTAAGTAAAACCTCGGTGATACGAATCTCGCCGGGTTACCAAAAATATTCGTATCATCCGAAATTCGTATCACCAGAAAACATGGAAAATTAGTATGAGACAAAAGAAAATTGGCATAGGTTTTGATTTAGTGCTTCTCAGGGCCGCACCGACGTCATGAACAACTCTGAATGAGTGCCAGTAAAGTTTTTAGACGCCAACAATCATACTTGTACTCGTAAATATAAGGTGCGTGCGCGCGTGTGTAATAAATTAACCAGATGTGTTGTGACCCGTTACCGCTAGTAGCGCCTTCCTAATCTTACTACGCTTTTTTGCATTACACCAGAGCGCTGCGGCGAAAGTGACATTAAGAAGCGCTTTGCACGCGATAGGAAAATTTTAGAATCGCTGTCCTTTGTTGCTTTTACCTTCTTATCGCACTGGTGTTGGGGGTGCCTTTCAGCAGATTTACGGCCGTGCTCGCACAATCGCGAGGTTTGCTGAAAATATGGGAGCCTCCCGTGCAAATCGAACAGTTGGCATGTGTGACGCGTGCTGCCTCGAGCACGGCAGCACGCGTCAACGCGCTGGAAAAAAAAAAAAGAAACGCGACGTCAGCGCCATCTGTAATCTAAACGCTAAGGCGCGTAAAGGCCTCCAAGGTTCGCGCGCATAATCTCGGAGACAACGACGCACCGTTGACGGTCGCACAGCGCGCATGCCCGCACCCGCCGCGACTGCCGCGTCTTCCGCGAGAGCGCGGGAAGCACCTGTTCGTACTTGTGCGCTAGCGTAAATTCGTATCAAACGTCGCGGGATGAACATCGGTTCGCAACAACCGTACTCCAATACATTGGAGGTTAATGGACCTTGGCCGGGACCACAGAAAAATTCGTATCACCCCGAAATTCGTACGAACCGTGATCGTATCACCGAGGTTTTACTGTATTTAGGCCGGTGGACCCATTCCATACGACCCCATATCCATATACATACTTCGACACAGTATGCCGACCGCCAATTTAAGTCGGACGTGGGCACAGTGCAAATCAACTCTCGGCGTGTCATCATATCGAAGGCGTGATGGATTGACGCATTACGGATCGCACATCACATTTATCTAATGATGCTACCGGGGCTGTCGTGAAATGGTTCGTATTAAGACATGCCATGTTCTTGTTCATCTTGTTACCCTTTTCGGTTAGAGGATCACACACGATTTTACGATCGATCGATCAATCAATCAATCAGAAACGTGCTTTACTTCTCTTGTACGCAGAAAACGAATAGAAAAACATGGGTAACGAACCTGAACGCGTCCTGCGGTTTGGCACCGCGACCTCGGTGCTGCTCCTGCTGTTACTGTCGGGGTTGGTACTTCTGGCCGACGACGTGCGCGCAGCCGGGCTTCTCGAGGGCCGCCAGGTGGACTCGCAGTTCTGGCAGGGAGTGCTGAACAAGACCGCGGAAGGCAACGCGGACCAGGCATTCTCAATGGTCCTCGCCAAGGTCTCCGACGATCTGGCAGGAGCCATGGGTGAGCGCCCCACGAGATTTCATGTTATATGAATGTAGTAGGGTACGCATTTGGGCCGGTTGGTTCATGATTACGAGTGAAAAACAGCACTAAAAAGACGGGTCAAGAAAGGACACGAGGCCACGGCGCCGTGGTCTCATGTCCTTTCTTGTCCCGTCTTTTTAGCGCTGTTTTCACTCGTTATATGAATGTCTCTCGACAGTCGCAGTCATAGGCGTGCGCAGGGTTCTCCGTTAGGGGGGGGGGGGGGGGGGGGGCAAGTTTGACAGCAGCACACCCCACCCCACCCCCTCGTTGGTCGATTCCGATAGGAAACAAGCTCTGCAATGGATGCAAAAATGAAAACAAAGCGATGACGTGCTTCTCATAAAGGCCTCCATTGACCGTCGGCTTTCCAAGATAAATGTGGGAAGTAAACAGTTCTTTGAATGCAATATGAGGAATCCTTGGCCGTCATTGCCGTAAAAAAAAAACAAAAAAACATGCGTAGCTGGAACCCTACGCATTAAAAAATGACGTGAAAGGTCCGACTGAGTAAAGGTATATATGTGGCAGAATTCGCGCCCCCCTTTAGATAATCAGATAATCAGAACCCTATGCACGCATATGGTTGGGACAGTGGTAGATGGGAACCACTACCCACTTTGACAATTGCTGGCCAATCGGCAAATGCGTCCCACCACCACAGCCAGTCAAATTGTCTAACACTTTTGATATTTCATTGTTACGCAATTTCGCCACTTAGTGGGCTTCCTCTTCTGCCTCGTCGGTATTGGCGGGACGGAGCAGCATTTCGGTAATTCACGCAGGTAAAAGCTTTTCAAAACTATTTTATGCGGCGCCGCCGTCGACTGATTGCTCGAGCCCTGCTACCACTTTATAAAATGCATGTGGGTGTCCTACTTGTGGCTGGTGTGAACGGCGCTCACGGAGTCCTACACCGTTGAAATAATAGGCTACGACCAGGATATTCGTTGTCATGTAACGATTTGTGCTTCGAAAATTTTGTGATATCACAGACGATTAACATCAATGACCATATGTATAGACACTAACACTAGAATCACGGAGCAGACAGGAATTGTAGATGTAGATCATTTACCGCTGGCTCACACCCACTCATGGGGATTGGCCAAGAATCAGGTAGCTTAGAAAAAGTACTTAAGAATTAGAGATGAGAATATTTTCACATTTTGTTGCGTTAATGTTGCGAGAATAATAACTAAAAAAATGAAAAAAGTGGGTGGAATTAATTCTCATCGAATAAGAAATAAAGTAATATAGAAAAGAATCTTGTAGTTTACTTTGGTTAACTATGGAACTTTGGAACTGTGGTTATTGTGTAAATCTCTTTGACTGTTGTTTGAAATCTTGCATGGCCTCGCATACTTTCCCGCTGCTGTGCCCAAGGGTAAGTGCACCTAGAGATAGTAGATTTGAGGTTGTCAACTCTAATCCCATGATGCGTAACGGCGTTTCTAGAGATGTCTTTCGTAATGCAGAAATCTTTTGACAAGAGATCAGAAAGTGTTCTATTGTTTCCTGTTCCCTACAATAAGAACAGAGCGGTGATGGTGCCAAGCCGGCTCTATATAAATAAAAATTTAATGATGGAATACGACAGCGCAACTTCGTAATTATAACTTCCATATCTCTGTTGTGACATGAACTTTTCCAGGGTGTCAATAGATGAATAAAATCCGGGGAATTTCTTAGAGATGGTATACTGAAATCTCGCATCATCATTTGCCTTCGAAATCTAGCCGCTACTATGAAAGCTGATGTAGGGGTAATATTAATAGCTAGTCCGTCTAACGCCGCCTTCGCTCATGCATCAGCTGTTTCATTAAGCAATAGACCTCTATGCCCAGGTACCCATACTAAACGAATATACGTTGTTCGCTGACTAGGGATTTGAACTATTTCAATGTTTTCATATCACCAGAAGCCGTGAGCGCGCTGCACACTGATAAAGAGTCCGTTATTATGATGGCGGAATATATTGATTTGGAGAGTTTGCGAAGGGCCAACAATATATAGCTAAAAATTCTGCAATAAAGATGGGTGTCAAATCTGGAATTCGGAGTGAGAAGGACCACTCGAGAACATGCCACTCTTTTCATCTCTCTGCGAGGCGTCCATCGCAATGACTACATTTGCTTGCATTCTGAACAGGTAGTCCTGTTGGGTAGCTCTTAATACGTTACTCGGTAGGTGTTTTGCAGCATTAGGGAAAATATCATCAAAGTAGATTTGGCGAGAATTTGTCGCATTACAGACCGGAATAACCTCCCTTATTTGTACGGACAGTGGATCGAGGAGAGATTGTACAAACTCTACTTGAGGTGTGTCAAATCTAGGCCAATGATAATCGAAAAATAAACTAGGTTGTGCAATAAAAACTGTTTGGTTACGCCTTAGAGTGGATTCAAATGCCCTTAAATAGGTTTGTACAGTCAATATTTTGAATATAGTGACAAGTGAGGGAATTCTAGCTTTCATATGCAAAATATTATTCGCTACAAATTTAGGTAGTCCTAAGCACATGCGCAGTGCTTGCTTCTCCAAAAGAACAAGGGGACGAAGCTTATAAGCAGGTGCCCCGGAGTATAAAACACTTCCAAATTCTAGAACCGGTCTTACGTACATACTGTATATTGGTAATAACGTGTCTCTACGCATTCCTGATCTCCTGTTGCTTATTCTCCGTGGAATACCAACTGCCCGAACACCCTTCGCTGCGATATATTCTATGTGGTTTCGCCATAAGAGAGAGCTGTCATATATATCACTCCCAAATATTTGATATCATCGAACTTGTGGAATGATGTGAAGTTTGTATGAAAGATATATATGTACTGGGTCTCTTAGAGGGAATACTAACAACGCGCACTTGTTCACGTTTAGTGTCGCTGCTGGAGTCAACGTTCTTGTCTTCTTCAAGGCAGCAACAGAAGACAAGACTACTTGTCGAAACGTTGACTCCAGTGACATTGCCTGTTTAACGATTTCTCTTGTCTCCAAGCCTCCATCTTCTCCTGAACTACTTCTGCCTTTTTTGAATAGACATAAATTCGCAAATACGGTATATACAAGTACACGGACGCAACATGTACAATTAATTGATGTTTCACAGTGTCGCACGCATGTACGAATAACTTGCCAGAAACAACTGGGAACACGTAAGCCCACTACATGTTTATCCCTCTATTGCACGAATTATGAATTCATGAGGAATTTTTTTTTGCTCATTCTTAGGATTTGGGAACCTGTGCGTGGCGCCATCTCTCGGTGGCAGCAACGGCGTCCTGCCATAACTGAATGGGAAATATGCAAAAAAAATCATACCTCTTGAAAAAAGCTGGTTATAAAAAACGACTCCTGGTTCTTTACAGCAGAGACCTACTGGAACATTTTGGTAAAATTGCAGTAACCCACTACAAAACGTGTGGCTTCCCAGGACAACTGAACATCGCCCACTAGAAACACATGGGGCCCCATTGTAAAATGTTAAACACTCTGGGAAGCCACGTGGTTTGTAGTGCGACACTGCAATTTTAACAAAATGTCCAAATAAGTCTCGGCTATTTAGAACCGGGAGTCGTTTTGGATAACTAGCTTTTTTTCATCAGATACGATTTTTTCCCGCCTATTTCCCATTCAGTTACGGCAGGCCACCGCTGTCACCGACGAGAGATGGCGCTACGTGCACATGTCCAAAAATCCTGGTCATGATGCAATCGTATTTTAGCATCAAGGAATGCTTTCACCAAGTCTTTCAATAGAGTTCAGGAAGGCTGTACGCATTGTACTGGATGCGCCAGTTTCTTAGCAAGCTTTCATGCAAAACCTTAAAAAATGAGAATCACTACGTGCCAAACTTGGCATGCTGTGCCAACCTAA
>NC_051180.1:116183563-116235355 GCF_013339695.2 Rhipicephalus sanguineus
GGTTACGGGGAATGTCATGTTAGGGGCAGACTTGCAGACATGTTGACAGTGGTCATTTGTTGCAATCTTTGTACCGGCTCCCTTTCACTTCGCTTGCTGCTTTACCCATCGCGGACTAATGAACTTTGCTTTGCTTGTTGTCCAGTGGAGTGCTGCCGCTCGTCTTGCACCTGCTTTCAGATTATGTCTTTAATGTGAGCATGGCTTAACTCTGAGGAATCTGAAGGCATTTACTTATTGCATTCACCGGAGTCAACAGGAGGTTTAGCTAAACACCAATATCTGCTGGTACCGTGTTGGAAGATGCCACTAACACAGGCTGATCCATGTTAGGTCAAACAGATGCAGCTGACCCCAAATTATCCAAGGACAGCAGTTCGTACATTCTGCACAAAAAACTAGTGTGCCCGGCCTGTGGGCTTTTCAGCAAGCACAAGCCTGGGCTAGAGTGCACTTATACCCTTAGCTCGCCACGATTCCACGTAAATGGAGGCGGTCCGTCCAACATATTCTTTCTACAATGTAATGTAGTCAATTATTCTCATCATCAGTTGTATCATGCAGATTCATCACTGACAACGTTTTCCTGTTTGTGCACATGCGTGACAGTTGACGAACATTCAAAGGTGCTCATTGCAAGCTTAGAATTACATTGGGTGCGACCCACACACACACACCTCACGCCAACTTGTTGAAAGTGAATGCTGTGTACGTGTGTGCTTCGTGTTATGTGCACTGCCACCTACAAGTCTCTTTCATTTTGTTTGCAACAAGAGACACACAACTATGTGGATTGCCCATTCTTTCTTTTACAGGACTACTTGACAAAAAGGCAGAGAGCAAGAAAGCAAAGAAGGCCATCGAGGAGAGCGACGAGGACGACTAGGCATCCTCACTGTTCCATACTGTACATACTCGTTTTCATAGATAAACATTCTTTTATTTCACTTCTCGCACATTGGCAGTGCTTGTCCATTTTCTTCCACTCTGATAAAATTCTTTATTCGTCTTGCACGTAAATGGTGCCTGCCTGCTGTTATTAAATACTACTAGCCGTTACAAACGCTTCTTGTTCAGCAAATGTCTCTCTAAACACATTTTTAAAAAACACACACACTGCACCACACCTGGCTCTGGCTACATCCGTGACACGAACACACTACAAAGTGGAAGGGGAGGCAGCAGGTGAGGGGTGGAAAGGACTCCTTCAACATGACTGCTTCTGTACACAATGTGCTCGTCTAAACAAACTGTGTGTGACAGCGTCCTAAATAGTGCTGCACTAAAAAGACAGTTATTAAGAAAAAAACGGCTAAGGACAAGCTTTGCCGTCGAGTCTCCTTACAGTAAAGAATTTAGCTTTTTTTTTTGTCCAGCTTCACGTGGCTGGGATGCACAAACTGTGCACGTACAAATCGTACAGTCCCTGCGCCGGTGCTCCTATTAAAAGAAAAAGATACACAGCCCAGTCGGTGCTCAGTGCTGCCACCCGCACTGGTTCAGGTTGCGACAGCTAAAAGGAAAAAGAGGGTGGAGGGCCGGGGTTTTGAGGAGGGGAGCGCGAGGCCTTTGGTCCATCTGGCATCATCACAAGTGGCCGCCGTCTGGCGAGTCCGCCGCCGTCACACCATCGGGGCAACACACACGCCATGTCTCGGGCTGAGGAGGTACAACGGCCCCCCCCACACACACGCGGTCACTGCTGAACATCCACCACTGGGATTGACACATTCACTGGAAGCGCGTACTCGTAACCACCCTTGGAGGCCATCTGGTTCTGGAGTGCGTTGAGCTGCGAGCACAAGTAAATGGATGTTCTAGCGAGTTCAAACCCGATGAAAGCGCTCTTGGCACGTACTGCTTACCATAGTTGCAGTCTAAGATTTCACACCGGAGCACAGATAGCTACAGGAGTTCACAATGCTTCCTGTTAAGACAGCAGAACAGCACAGTATTCCAGTTCGACAAGACCCCGCCAATACACAAAAATGTGTGCAGTCTGCCAGCCATTGTTCCACAAAAATGCACATGCAACATTTGAAAAAGGGGGGCAAAAAGATCACAAAACATGTTGCACTGTTCGGCCGCTTAACACCGTGCGCTGATAATAACGTAGTCTGCACTTTTTAATGAGAATGTTACGGGAATCTCGTATTCCTACTCGATCAGTGAACTGGGAGCGCGGAAAACGGACAAAAGACGAGTAAAGGAGGGTAAAAAAATGCAGGAAGCCTGCTGTGTACGTGGTCAAACTCATCTGGAACGATATAGCGTCATGCTCATAACTTGCATGAGCGACAATCTGCATTCCGTAAATAAACCACATCTGAGCATGGTTGTCGCCACGACACGCCTCAATTGCATTTTTGATCCTTGTTTATCACCCACGAATGCAACAACAGCTTTTGCTGTCGAAAGCGCTCAGACAGTTTTATCGCAAAAACAACAAAAAAAAACAGCACAAAAAAAAAAAAAAACTAGGCAAACCGTTGTCAGTATATGACACCACGAACCGAGAATAAGTTTCACAGTGTAAAAGATCCGGGAGATTGCACTCTTTTTTTCAGCACTATACAGTTGCCAGCACTTCTGACGGCAAAGCAGTTATTGCAGCCGCAGCGATAAACAAGGATGGAAACTGCAAGGCAGGCATGCTCAGATGTGGCCCATTTCGTACTGCAGATGTTCCGAGCACGACGCTCTGTCGTTCTAGATGTGTGTTGACCGCTGTACAGAGCATTGGCTTCCTGCCATTTTTTTTCACCCTCCTTGCCTCGCAAACAAACTCTACCATCGGCGAGTGTGCCAGGTGTCAGACATGGCGGAACAGCATCTTCACCTTGCTTCCAAACGCATCATCTGTTCTCACAGTCATCGCGCTTTTCTGTTACACAGGTTCTACACAAGCTGCCATTTCTACTTCTAAATACTACAACATATGCATACATATACATACCTGCCAAGTTTGGAGAAACGGAATCCGGGGACTACTCAACGGGGGGGAGTACTGCGATAGCAATTATATGGACACTGTCAGCAGGATTTTGCTGTCGCCGCTGATCTGTCAGAGTCCAAACCGATAAAATCGCTTACGCATCGTCTGTTTCACGTGCGAGTAAATGCGCGCTAGCGCTAGGGACAACGCGGTTGAAGCAGAGATGAAACGACCCGCCGCACCGTCGCGCGAAGGGCACATGCGATAACTCGCTCCGCGTGCGAGGCTTTCGTCGCTTGCTTACCAGTTTTTTCGTCGGGCAAGGGACCATAAAGGCGCCGTTGAGACGGGGACGGCCGCAAGCGCTGGCGAACACGCTATCTCGACAGACATCGGTAACGGCTACCCTTTTAAGTGCTGGCTCTCCACTTAAAGCAGTAGTGACACAAATTTTGAAGGCGAGATAACTTGTGGGATAGATTTGTGTGTACATAAACGCATCATCTACGAAATATTAACGGCTGTATAACCTATAACACATTTAGGACCAATTTTTAATTGCGTGTAGTGCATCTGTACGCGAAACGTCCACCTCGCGTCACCGTACGCACGGGCGCGCAATGCACTGGACGCGCGGGGCAAACTGGACTTCCGGGAGATTTTCCTATGGCCCGTACACCGGGAGAAACGTTCAAAATCCGGGAGTCTCCCGGTAATCCGGGAGACTTGGCAGGTATGCATATATACCAACATGTACTGTATTTGCTCGCTGTCTGCCATTCACGGACACCGCAGCAATGTAACCCTGAATGGCGCAGCCACACATGCAGCAGCGCAGCCCGTCTTGGTTTCACATTTTCTGGGGCCTCATGCCAAAGTTCTGTGGTCAATCACATTTTCCCCAGATCCAAAAGCTAATAAGGATTTACAAAGAGCTGACTTCAATTCTGACAAGGAAAATTCCTGACAAGGAATTTTCTTTTTGAAAAGGCACAAAATTGCGGCAGAAAGACATGCCTGGTGTGTGACATCCTGGCCAGTAGTGCAGCACTCGCATAATTTCATCCTTCCCACACGCAAGGGCTCCAATTCAAGAAGTGTGCTGTTGATGACCCTTATTTTCAAGCTGCAGTGTTCTTATGGTGCTCCATGTGGTGGGATGCTAGTTTCTTACGATCCTGGGCTGGGCATTTGAAGTGATGCCAAACTTGATCACAATGATGTAGTATTAATTACGATGCTACTTTAAGGCATTTGCGACTAAATATCTTGAATATTGGAGAGAGGACCTGCTCGTTAAAGCTAAAAGTCCCAAACGAAAATTTTGGCTTAAGTGATGCTTCAATAACGCCTTGTCAACAGTGGTGCAGCATGTTATCTTTTATAGCACCAGCTTCAACCACTTACATGAACATTCATGTCCCCAGAGCCACATGAGCCGTATGCTGGAAGTTTGTTGGGTTTCCAATCATGGTGCGGTCGATTCGCCGCCGCCGTTTCTGCAAAGGGCACCCAAAACAACAGAATGGACATTACTGGCACTGAAGCAGAGCATCAGCAACAGTTCTCCAGTTGTTTCTGAGCAACATCCCGTGTACACCCCAGTCAGTCGACACCATGATCGGTACTGTCCCCGTAGCTAAAAAGACAAGATAACTTAATGAATTTCATTTGAATATCATAAAATTTTAGAGGACTATCGCTCACTGAACTAAGGATAATGGATGGGCAAGTAAAACTGAAGCAACTTTTCAAGACATTGCCCCTCAAGGCCACTTTCAATCCACATTCTATATAATAAGACAATAATGTGCATGTCCAATGTCTGACTGAAATAAAACAAGCAAGGAAAGCAAAAGAAGAACAAAAAGCAAGAAGGTAATGAGCAATATATAAAAATAAAACCATATTTGATGCAAGAAATAATGGAAGATAAAGTCTACCAACTGACAAAAGAAAGAAAATCATCAAATATGCAACACCTTTATTTGATTGCAATCCAATGGTCCAATGTTTTACTATTTGCACTTGTGGCTGTGTATACCATCGACCACCCAGTATCAACATTTGAAGGAGCAGCTACAAAATTTTTCACATGTAGAATCTATTACAAGCCATCTTGGTGTAAGAAATGGCAATGAACATGTAAGGCAAATTAAACTGGTGCTAAAGTTGCTCTTGAAAAGCCAGACCTGGCATTGAGAGTAACATGTCGTGACACAAAGCAAGATTCCTTGGTGCATTTGTAGCATTAAGGGCCAAGAATGATTACACAGTTCGCAGGAAAAACAAGTGCTGCGCATGTTTGTTTGTGCTGCACTTTACGTGTGGCAGCTAAAACGAATGCATAAGCATAGTGAGCCAGTGGGATAATCACAAAACCATTTCATGGTTACTAAAACAAAAACAATAGAAACTAGGGATGGGCGAATATTCGGGCGTTTCGAATATTCGAACGAATATTACAGTATTCGAATTCGCTTCGATACGAATTTAGATTATTCGAAATTTCGAAGTATTCGAAATGAACGAATATACATTTGACCACGCATAACCCCCTGTAAAGGTGGTTTCACTGCAACGTCTGTTTGCGGTGCCGTGAAACAACCCGTCCAGGGGAAACCTGCGACTGCCGCGAAGCCACACTTCAAGGTTAGATGCGCATACACATTTTTTAAAGTTTAAAAGCGTTTTATACGGGCTTATATGCGCTAAGTATAGTCATTTTTAAATTGTAACGTATTGCACCCTACTGCTATTAAAATCTTGATGCCTGTCGTTGCAAAGAGACAAATAGTTTCAATAGACAAACGTCTATTGAAACTATTCTTGCATGTTGTCGACAGAAGACATCGCAGCTGAAGGCGACGAAGGCACTTCTGAGGTTTTTAAGAGAAGCGGACTTGGACAAGCGGCTGTGACCGTAATGTCGCACACCACGCAAAAGTGACGGACTGTGACTGACTTTGTGTGTGCTGTGTTATGTCTCTCTCTCTTTCCTCTCTTTCTTTAAATCTCCCCCACCCTGTTCCCGTGTGTAGGGTAGCAAACCGGTTTTCCTAAACTGGTTAACCTCCCTCCCTGCCTTTCCTTCTCTAGTACTTCTTCTCATTGATACCCCCCCTCCCCCATACAAGGTTTCTTCCACTTCATTTCAAACCAAAAAAGTGAGATTCACTCATACCTAGTTCCAATTCTTAAAAACATTGTGCGAGGGTCATGACGAAAATGCTCATTTTTCTTAATAATGTGTGGTAAATACTATACGAACTATACGATTCGAAATTATTCGACCAAATCACTATTCGCTTCGGATTCGCTTCGAACCTCAAATTCACTATTCGCCCATCCCCAGAACAAGTGTAATAATTATATAAGACATTCTGCCCCCCTTTTTTTTTATGGTTTAAAACAGTTTCAGCCTTCGTTTTCACCAAGGAAAAAATGACCAGTCGCACATGCCAGGCCAGTACTGTTTTAGGAGGCAATTCAAATCGCATACAGAGAGCTATGCTCATAGGCGTGCGCAGGGTTCCCCATTAGGGGGGGCAAAGGTTCATCGCAGCGCCCCCCCCCCCCCACCCTACTAAGTCAATGTTTGGGGCATATTTAGCGCCCCCCCCCCCCTCTTAGGTGACCAGAAGGGTCAATGTACGGCACAGACTTTGCGCACGCCCCCCCCCCCCCCCTGTTAGGTGATTAGGGGGGGCGGCTGCCTCCCCTGTGCGCACGCCTATGGCTATGCTGCAACATCGCAAAGGAACACTGGCAGTACAAAATTCACGAGCCAGTCTCACCGGAGCGGGCTGCTCAGTGACGCAGCACGCGAAGCACTGGACCCAGATGTCACCCATCCTGTTGTAGGCCAGCTCCTCGCAGGCCACACGCTTGCTGCCGCTTCTTCTGCGCTGCTGCTGCGGCACTTCCTCTGCTGGCTCTGTGGCCGCCGCCACTGCAATGGTTCAAAGCACACCCACTTGAGTTCGTTTACACATTTATAAGTTTAAGGGCAGAGCTAGAACGTAAATGTTTCTTAGCTTATTGTTCGAGAAAAATGTCATGGCTAGACCCACAACATACCTCTGTAGCAGGGCCTCACCGCTGAGTACTTAACTTCGTACTTGGGGTGTACAACTAGCGCTAAACCACCGCAATACAATAGCAGCAACAGCACCAGTTGCGTTGTCAGCAGTTCAGAATGCAAAATGTGTTTTTAAATGCTTTTTCTAGGTTTAGGTTCACCTGAGTTGTAGGAAGACAATAAGTGTGCAATTTTTGAAAGACAGAGCCTACTAAACAAACTGACTACCACATTGCCATGGCATACAGAGCTCAAAATGACACTCGATCACATCTGCCTGCCCAACCCCCACTTCTGATCAGGGAGGTGCCCCCCCCCCCCCCCGAAAAAAATTTCTGGCTACGCCCTTGGAGATTGCATTAGAAAATTGAACATACACACTTCCTGGTTTATCAAATTTGTGTAGCACCTGCCCGCATGACAAATGCTGTGGTCAACTTAGTACCACAAAAGGACTGAAGGAATCTGGTGCCACCTCATGTTGGGGCATTCGATCTGTGACATTGTGTCACGAACCATTGCTTGAACACATGACAACTTGTTGTTCCAAGATTGCAAATCACCAGCAAGCATTTTCTAAATGAAGCTTTATGGCACTCTGGTATGACGTGTTAATGCACACAATTAAGTACTTCAACGTATCAAGTATATGTTAAAGTGTATCATATATGTTAACAAAACGTATATGTCAAAACGTATCACAGATATGTTCGAAATGTACAAGTACTTATCTCCTTACCGCCTCACTGATTACCGTATTTACTCGAATTTAAGCCGATTTTTTTTTTTCGATAAAACGATGTGCGAAAGTGAGGGGGGGGGGGGTTGGCTTAGATTCGAGTAGAATGATCAAGTTTCTTTTTTTTGGCCTTGCGAATTTCGGGGGTCGGCTTAGAATCGGGGCCGGCCTAGATTCGAGTAAATACGGTAGCTACTTGCAGCCAAATCAACGTTTCTGCCCCTACTTATGTCCTACTATTGGGGTCAGCACCCAATAGTGAAGACTATCGTCGGACGGATTTGCTGCGATCGTGTTTTGGCATGCAACAATCTCGACACACGGTCAAATATGCATGCCTTTTAGCCGCCGGACTCTAATAAAACAAAATAAAAGCGTTAAGAGAAAGGCAATTTCAGCACATCTCGCCTAAAAAAGGGGTTTACGAGTTTTCAAAAGACCTCGCAGATTTGGACTGCACGCTTACGAGCGCGCCACGAGTATAAAATACTCGCTCCGCCATCATGCGCGCGCGACCTGCTCCCTTTGAAGTACTCGAGGAAAAAAAAAAACCGAGCACGGCAGGGGAGAGTAGTTGGTGCGGCGGGCGACCCCCTGCCGCGCTACGGCAGCCGCGGCTCGTTTTCACGACTGTGGGGAACGCTCGCGACAAAATCGGAATCGCATAGCAACACCTGCAAATGCGGCGATTTTTCTCTTTGTCGTCCCAGCGTTTCGCAGAAAATGTGAGACGGCCTTTAACCCTAAAACAGTGGAAGAACACGCGGTGCACCGATACAGGTGCAGCAGATCGTTCCCACGATCGTGTTGTGTACACTCATGTACACAGAAGCATGTAACGAGTCCTTTGGGACGTCTTTGTGTCCCACGACGATCACGTACACCTTATACATGCCATATCTCGGTTAAATGCCGTGCGCCCGGTACTTTGGGATCCCGAACAGCGTGTACGCTATCGGCGTGACATGGCATTCTTGATCGGAAAGTGGTGAGCGTAGAGTTTTCAAGAAAGCACAGGCAAGCAAGCCAGATATAACACTTATCGCTGCGGAACAAGAAGACACCCCAAAGAGTGTAAACTTCTCTTACATTATTTTACTATCGAACCCCCAATTACACCGAGCATATTTTGACACCAGTTATCACCAATCGACGGGGCCGGAGCTGATGACGAACTGACACTAGCAGCAAGCATATGTGATACGGGCATACCGAACGCTATGGTGCTCGTTTCACCTGAACCGATGGCTGGTTTCTGCAACCAAATCAAGGCGCGCGACAGAGCAATACGATACATCAGCGTTAACTCCAAGAAATTACGAAACTACAGGAAGTGTTCAGGCGACGTCAGCGTACGCCACGTCGTTGTACGACTCGCAGCTTCCACTACGCTCCTGCAGATAAAACAGATCAAGGTGAAGCGAGTGTTTTCACTGCGCCGGCTGTACAACAAAACGGAAGCCTCGACGACGTTAACACACGTCACGTCAACGTACGCCATTATGTTTTACGATTTCACTAGAGTTACTGTACGCGGCTCCTAAAGAAGTAACTCTAAACGGCTCCTAAAGGAGCCGTATGCGGTGACTCTAGACGTGTGCCTAGGAACCTTCGAGACCATTGTCGATCGCCTCAATGGAACCGCGGGTGGGCTCGACATTACTAAAAGCGATGGGCAAGAGAGCGCGCAAGGAATTAAACGACCTCTGCGGCTACAAAACACGAGGAAAGACCCCACGCAGCGTACGCACCGTCTTCCGACGAGGAGCGCTGTTCCTTGCCATCCTCCTCCTGCGACATGGTGCCAGCTATGCGCCACACGAGGAGGCACGGCTGCGCGCGCGCACCGAACACTGCACTTCTTCGTCCACGTCTACACGGCGCGGGTGGACTGCACACAGTAATCGTTTTATTGGTATTATTATTACTGGTAAGCGACCGCTCATATAATCGCCGACCAATAAAGATCCTCGGAGCTACCTAGCTCGCCCACATCGGCCGCACGTCTCGTTTCTCTATTGCAAAGACAATAACGCCAAGAGGATTAAGTGCCCACTGAAAGCCCACAGCGTAATAGAGAAAAAGAACTAAAACCACGGTTATAAACTGTACAAGCTGACAAGTGCGAAATTATATATGTTCTTGCGGATCGGAGCTATATAGCTGGCCCTCATCGGCCGCGCATTTAGTTTTTTTTTTTTTTCCCTGCATGCAAAAGCACGAATGCCACGAGGGATAAATGCCCACTCAAGGCCCGGGCCCCGTGGTATATAAATGGCCAGCCTTGCCCTCTTGAGAAAAGCGAGTAAAATCTTGGGTCGTAAAACTGTACAAGCTGACAACCGCGAAATGTATACGTTCTGTACGGAGCTCATTCAGCCTTCCAATCATGTTACGCCGTGTTTGTTTCCATTTAAATTTAATCAAAGGAGCGTCCCGATCTCGTAACTTCTCGATACCGTAGGCTACAGGGCCTCATCTTAGTGACCAAAATGCTCCGCAAATATCCGGCGCGTGAAGTTGCGATAGGAGTCGGGGCATTCATAGAACTATAGTGGCGCACGACAAATGCGGTATCTTCGAAGCTACAGTTAGAAGATAAAGAAGAATACCTAAACGTGTCACGACTCTAACAACCGTAAAAATAATTACATCGCTAAAAAAAGCGAGGCGCTGGATTCGCATGAAATATCAGGTCAATATCACTAGCATCTAGCCTAGGTCATCGAAATAATTTTTCACAGCCGCACAGATAGGTTGACTGGCATGATCGTAAGATGTGACGATACGTTGCAAAATCCCCCCCCCCCTTCCGTTAGCTGGTTATGAATGGTCTTGGTCTTAATATTCTGGGTCATGCCCGCAGCACCTGCTCGTAACGCGATCCAACAAATGCCGCGAAAACAACCCATCGCGTAATGAGCACTTATTCACGACTGCGTAAAACATAAAATAATAAATTCTTCTCAATACTGCACATTTATGCCCATTGGTTCTTCGCTATTGCATGGTCAAAAAGTTTCGGTTTGTCATAAAATCGCCTGCTTGTTACACGATGTCACAAACCTGCCAAAACTCGCGGCGTGAAAATGTCGTGCGCATACTAAACAACGCATTATTATGCTGAACAATACCTAAACTTTTTCAGAGTAGCCGGGCAATGCCTCACACTCAACGGAATTCAAGAAGGCTGCCCGCCGATCACTTTGGCAGCGGATACTTATAGCAGTTGGTGAGATGGACTCATATGCGTATAATAAATATATTCAGTTGCAAACGATGTTCAGCCGTTTGTGCTATTTTTTACGGGGAGAGAAAGAAATGATTATTAGGAGCAGGCAAAAGCCTTCACAGGTGGGCAGTCTTAGTCCACGAAACCATGGACCTGACCATCTCCCTGGTACGGTAGATTAAATTGCGAGGTATAAGCTTGAAAGCTGGGCTTCCCACAGTGATCGTCGACTGCCTTATTTTTGACCTTGTTGCAAGCCGTCGCGATCGTTGCAAGCCACCATATGATCAGCAAGAAGAAGCAGGTCAATAGGAGAGTAAAGCGGAAATACCCTGTTTAGCTCTCGCGGCTGCCCAGCTAAAACACTTATGCACACTCGTTTACACGCAGCAACTGCGGATATAGAGCAGCGGCGGTACTATTTGTTTTCGAAGAAAAAAAAATTAATTTCCTGCAACAGGAAGAACGTTTATGAATATCATCCATAAAACGTTCGCTGGTTCCCGTTCAAATTTATGTCGCCGGTGATGTACTCTTCAGGTCAGGCAGAACAGAATAAAAGCGTGACAGACTGCTCTAACGTCACGGAGCCTCTGTTCAGCGGTAGCCTCCTCTGCAATGTTGGAGCGTAGGGCGCGAGAGCATCGCATAGGCGGCCCACACCACAGGGAGACTACAGTGCACGCCCGTGAGACACGGAAGACGATCTTCACAGCAGAATTTTCGTATAAAACTAATCCAGCGCAATAATGGCACGTTCACACACACACATTTACACAACCAAAAATACGTCGATTAATTTTATGCGAAAATAAACTAGCAACTATCCCATCAACAGTTTCTTTCACAGCAGAAGCGTAACAGATACGTTATAAAATTTCATATATTTACGTGATTGCCCTGTTGTGACCCTTATCGTGACCCTTATCGAAAGTGGGGGGGGGGGGACTAGCGCCCCCTTGCACCCCCACCCCCCCGATAGATACGCACACACTATCACGTGTTTCTCGTATGCACAATGATGACATTAAGCAAGTATGCAGCGTGTAACGAAAATTATTGCAGCTGCGGCCCCTCTGAAATAGGTAGATAACACGAGAGATAACAGCTGCAACATTTAGATAGGTATGCGCACAGCATGGTCGCTGCCTTTATAGTTTCGACGGCGTCCATATGCGCATACGCACAGCAAAGGAAAAACAAGGCAGGCATTTTGTGCGCGCTGCAGCACCATCAAAGTAGACCGCTGTGTAGCAACCGACCCACCCAAACTTCCACTATCTGTGCTACGAAAATCACTAACCCCTAGGCAGGCCCGTAGCCAGGATTTTTTTTTTTTTTTGAGGGGGGGGGGAGGCACTTGCTGAAAACCTTGACTATTTGAGAAAAACAATTATTTTAATTATTTATTTTTGGCAAAAACAACTACTTCACCTGTATTTCGGGGGGGGGGGGGGGCTACCCCCCCCTCCCCCCTGGCTACGGGCCTGCCCCTAGGCGCTTTGCATACGCACTACATGCGCAAACTCACGCTTATATTATTTCGCAAACAGACATGAGTAAATACTTCAACCTCTCGAAAACCGCCTGGATGCTACGTGTGAAAACTTCGTATTAGAACTGCTAAAGCTGTATACATTGCCTCACGACAAAAGGTAAACACCTAAGCTTACCTATAGGACAAAGTGGAATTCCCAACATATCTTCAGCACAAAGAAGAAAACTGAATAGCCGACAGACTGGAATGCGATACCAGTCACTATGCCCAGAGGTTGAATGACACTTTTAATTGCCGCGTAAATAGTGTCTGCAGTACATGGAGTGTAACGTCCTTGTTCCTCGTAGCGCATTTTTTTAAACACGAAAGTGTTTTAAGCCGGGGTCCACCAAGACTTCACTGACGCATTTCCGTCACGGAAATGACGTCGAAAAAATGTACACGATTAGATGGCAAAGAAAAAAAGTTCCGTCAACGGGCACCGAACCCACGACCGCTCGGTCCGCAACAACAGAAGCCGGGCGCGCTATCCACTGCGCCACGGTCACAGACTCTACCACCAGGCATCAAAGTGGGTGCATCCACGTTAAACGGTGCTATAGCTGCCAGACATCAATATACATTGTGCAAACTCTCTCATATAAATGTACAGTAAACATTCAGTTACTTCTATAAGGGCACGTTTTACTTTCGTGTTATTCTGATTCCTATGACGGAGGGATCAACTATGTTTTTTTTAAAGGGCCCCTCACCAGGTGACCTAACGAATTTTAGTTAGACATTGCAAGTTGTTGCGAGCCCAATTAAGAGCAGTATGCCACAAGAATATTTCTAATCGGTCGGTTAGAAGCAGAGAAAAACAATAATTTGTAGCGGCGCGAAACCATGATGCGAGGAGGCGAGCTGCAAACCCTTGCCGCTCGCCCCGCGTAGCCTTCGCAAGCCAAATCCCTTCCCTGCCCTCTTCGGCACGCGAGCAGGAGGATCACATAACGCATACGCATGAACACGTCATGCGCACAAAATGTCACGAGCGCATGACGTGCCCGAACCAGCCCGAGCCCCCGAGACGCGAGCGGTGTTGTGGCGGCGTTCTTTGAGCTTCATCTCTGCAAGCTATACCGAATGCACCCTCGCCGATCACTTGGCTTTTCAACCTATTACTGAGCACGAAAGCTGCAACATTTTTACGGACGCGAGACTAGCGGTGTGCCGCATGAACATCTAGTTAGGCGCGGGAGGATAAATGAGCCTAATGAGCGCTGGAACGCGGTAGAAAATTAGTTTCGTTGTAAAGGGTGGCGTCTGCACGATGCGCAAAGCGCGAGAACACGAACGCGTGCGAAAGGGAGGTAGATTAGTCTCGAATCTCGCTGCGATTCGCAGTAAAAATTAAAACAGAAAACGCACACATTCCGTTTGTGTGTTTTATTATTGCTCTCAAGTTTTATTTATCCATTCAAGCAACAAATTACACCAACAACACGTCGTGTCAAATAATTATCGCAGTGTCACGTGCTACTGTTAGCGACGTCAGAGCACACTCGTCTACGTAGAGGAGCGACGTCACAGCACTTCCATCTACGTAGGGCCATTCTCTCATGTACGTCATCCCCTCATTCTCTGGGCGCGCGGCCGCGAGAAGAAGGGCAAGCGGCGTTCAGCTTCAAATCTAACCCATTTACGTGGCGCGTAGCGTTGCAAATTTTGGCAGACGTAATCGTGAACGCCCTGTGCATGCATTGCGCTCGTCAGCTCAAAATTGTCAAACCTGGTGAGGGGCCCTTTAAGAATGCACTTGTGCTATGACTGACGTCAGCGTCACAGGAAGGCGTTACCAGCGCTTAATTTCTTGTGCGTGTCAGTGTATCCCGCAATACGTTTACGCACGTGCAAGGTCGCATCCTTCACTCTCACCGATGCGGACGTACCTACACTAATCTTCGTGTGTTTGTGTATACGTGCGAGAACAGTTCCGTCTCAAATCATTTCTACTAGCTCGTGCAGTGGGACATCACGCGGCCGTAAACTCGAGATAACAGAGGTATCGAAATCGAGCAGCTAATTGCATTTCCTTGGGCCTTCGCGACACGCAGCTGCATTGTTAACCATTGTACCACCTACATATATTTCGCGTTTTTTTTTTCATACACTACCCGTGTTTTTGCACTGCGTAGTCATTTTAACGCAATTTGACATTTTCGTACACCGTAACTAATATTGCATCTGTTTACTACAGTAAGCTGGGCGAAATAGAATTGATGCATACACACAGAACCAGCGCGGAAAACAAGTGAACACAGAGACAACGACCACAAAACGAACGCTGTCTCACAACTGAAATTTAATAAGGTCAGTTGCTAAACGGCGTCCGTTTCTTCCCGTGCGTTTCCGTCGTTTTCAGCTCTCATTTTGGAATGTTTTTCTTCATTCATTCGGCCGTGTAGAAATACATTCACTTGTATCATTTTTATTTTGACAGTTATTGTCCCTCATTGTATTTTGTTATCACGTTAACCCTCTTTCTCAATGTCCTTTAATACACCTGCAAGGTACGATGAATAAACACAACTACCGAAAGATATACAGTACAAGCAGCAATAGCTGTGCAAGCTGTGTGTACAATACGCGCAACAAGAAGTGTGTTATCCGCGAGATATTTCCCATCCCCCCCTGCATTCCACGCTTATAAACAAAGCGGTCATCCTGCCTACGTATACGTACGATAATACACGCGTACAAGTGCTTCCGGACTTCGAAGTATGCACTACACTTCGAGCGCGACGTTATTGAGAAGGAAAGCTGCAGCCAAGCGGTGTGTGCAGTCGGGGAAAGCGCGGCGTTCAAAAATCGCGGAAGTGGCCGGAGAGAGTCTCACAAGCGTGACGAGCGCGGATGCCGACGAAAGGATTTTGCTCGGCACGGCCGCTTTCCCGCGGCGGGTCACACCGGAACACCGCCTCGTCGCTGCTACACTTTCTCCCGAGGACAGGACATAAACCAACAAAAACAGCTTTCTTTTCCTTCCTTCCTCCATGCTTCAAGGCCTGCGCTTAGATTTTCTGACGTCACATATACGGCAGGCGGACGGCGTTCCCATGGAGGAATGGCGTTCCGGTTAGTCACGGTGACGTAAAGGGGACTCATGCGCGGCCAGCGGACCTTTGGCTCGTAGCCCGGCTCGCACACGACTGTCTTCGTCCCACATTTCATTATTCTCTTAAGTATATTATAGTTATCTAGACAGACATGACCGGTCTCAAACATTTTTTTTTTCTTGAGGCACTCCATGCGGTTAGCATGTTAGAACATAATCATGAAACAAAACCTTATTTTATAATTGGCGTCCAGATTTTAGTCATTCAGAAGATCGGTATCGGTATGTTGTTCGAATCCTTACGCCAAATCCCTTTGAGGAGTGAGATGTGGGAAATGCCGCCTTTCAAATGGCAACGTTAGCTGACATTTTGTACAGCACGCATCAAGGCTGTATTGTTTGCTGCACGTTTTATGACATAGTGCATCCTCGAAGTGTGTTAAACTAATGCTGCAGATCGCGGCTAGTAATCCACGCAGCAGGGATGTGGTGTATGTTGATTTCGCTTGTACCGTTGTCTGCAGACTTTGTCTGCTCCGTTGTCTGCTCGCTCCCCGCGGTGAGTTTTCACCACGATCGCTTTACAATGCGGCTTCCATAAAGCGTATACGGCTCGGCCGCTTCCTATATGGCAACTTGCCATATAGCCTGTGCGCTATAAAACATACAGTGCCCGCGGTCTCCTCTCATTCGCCCCCTCTGTAATGCTTCCGTCTTCATTGCGACAGGAAACAACGGGCAGACGAGGAGCTGCTATATGCGTCCGAATGCTTGTCAGATAACGCCACCTTTTTTTTTTCTTTTTTTTTACAGCGAAGCTCCCTTAGAAAAATGGATTTATACAGTCTATGCGGACTTCGTTGATGGCGTGGTCACGCTAAAAAAAGTCACGTGATCAGGGTGGAGAGGAGGGTGTCTGAAGAGAGGAGCAAAGGGAAGGGGGTCAGGTGATGAAGCTTACGTAAGGAGGGCGATTCGAACAGTGGATTGAGAGGGGAGCTAGCTGCTGCCCCTGAAATGGTAGAAGGTAGACAGGGATGACAGGAAAAAAAAAAAGACTTCAGAGAAAGAGGGAAGAGTCTCGGTTAACGCACGCCGACCAGGGCCGTCGAATGGAACTAAAGAACTCACTCAATTAGCTTAAATAAAGAAACAACACAGAAATGACTGAAGTAAAGGGAATGAAATGGGCAGCAGCATCGCTGTCCGACGCCTTTCACGACGTGGAACTAGCTAGACTTTTCTTTTTTTTTTCAATTTTACGTAAACGCTCGGCGGTGAGCAAAAAAGAAAATAAGAAAGATCCAAGCATTTCAGTAAGTGGGCGCAACAACAAGCTCACGTAACGGTTCAAGGACCGCTGCTGGAATTGCGCGCCCCCGCGTCATCAGTACGCGCTGCGAGAAAACTCGCGGATGACGCCTCGCAGTGCACAGCAACGCTGCATGTCCGCATGCAATGAGCGACACGAACGCTACTCCGACATGTCGCAGCTGTGCACAGCGCATGTCACGATGAGCTGTGCAGTGCCACGGCCGCTACATAAAAATGTGGCAGTGCGCCGTCCTGGATAACGACAGGTTCGCGGCGTTGCGTCTGCGCACGCGCCTCTCCGCAGACATCATTCCGGTGCGCGCAGATGTTGGGAAAGCGCGTACCGTTAAAGAAAAAAAAAAAAAAACATATTACGATATTTCACGGCGCAACCTCCCCCCCCCCCTTCCCCACCCACCTCCCTCTGCGCAATTTGTGAACGGTTGTGAACTGGCATATATCCGTAGCTACTCACATGCAGCGAGCACTGCATGTTTAACACTCTAGTTAATTAATTGTAGGGGTTTGACGCCCCAAAACGACGATGTCATTACGAGAGACGCCGTAGTGGAGGGCTCCGGAAATTTCTACCACCTGGGGTTCCTTAACGTGCACCTAAATCTAAGCACATGGGCCTCTAGCATTTCGCCTCTATCGAAATAAGGACCGCGGCCGGGATTCGATCCCGCGACCTTCTGGTCAGCAGTCAAGCAACCATAACCACTATACCACCTCGGCGGGTAAAAACGTCAATGCCTAGTGAGGGCATACATTGTTTGCATACGGCCCGGGCGTCGGCTGCGAGCCATGGCTACCTGGAATAATGAGGTCACTCACCTCTGGGCGAAGACAACGCGCGCCTGGTTCTAAGATAAAGCTTAATTCTATCTCTCCTTATAGCGTTCGCTGAAGAGACCGTCAATTTTTAAGTTCATGTCCGTATTTAATATAAGCGGGTCTTCACGGTACAGGTCACCGTCGGAAAGGCAGTTGGAATACTGTACGAGATAGTGAACGGCGGTTGTCCGGGAGGCATAACAATACTCTAGCGCAGCTACACTCTAAAGAAAAAAAAAAAGAATAAACATGCAGTATATGTGACTTTTTTCGGCGAGTCCTGACTCGCCACGTACATGACTCTCTTTAAAGAGACACGCGAACTCCCTTTTTGGTCACACCACTCTACGACGAGAGTCTAATGATCTCCAAAGAGAGTTCACGTGTCGTGTACGTGGCAAGTAAGGAATAAAAAAAAAAAAAAGAGTCAAATGACTTTTTTTCTTAGTGTATATAAAAAAAAAACATAACAAAACAAAGAGCGACGAATTAATTGTAGAACCAAATCAGATTTAGTTGAAGGCCGATGCGCCTTTTGTACGCAAAAAAATAAAGAAAATAAAAAGTAGCCTCCATTGCCAAAGCGAATATTTTCACCATCCATTAAAAAAAAAAGAAAAAGAAAGGTGTGGAGGGGGAGGGGTGCTTTCGGTTTCTGCACGAACCTGTTCCAGCGTCTTTCTCCTCAACTTGTTCTCCTATTCTCGCGTGCACGTGCGCTTGCATAAAGTGGCGCTTCGTGCATTTATGAGTGTTAGTACTTATTACCCCGATTTCGCGCCCACAGACTGTTCGGCGCATAAACCGCGGAGGCTCCAGTTTCCACTGACCATGCATGCATGCGGTATCCTGCTCCGTCCGTGTTTTTCGTTCGTTAGTATTCTATGTCGACGAGAAAAAACAATCTCCACCCTGACAAGCGCGAAGTTGACAAAGTGTCTTATCCACCGTTCGAACTGCTTGTACGGTTTGTTCAAGGAAGCCCGCCTTGAAATGTCTCAAGTATCTCCCAGAAAGCTCGCAGATAACTCGATGATAAACGCACTCTGTTCAGTTAAAACACGCTTGGGAAGAAAGCACGCATGCGACGGGAGCGCAGGACGTCAACGGGGTATCACAGTAAAGCAAAAACGATTTCCTGCAATCGGATATTGTGCGTACTTAAAATGGCAATGAGTCGAAATGTATCGCTTAGCACTATATAAAGTCAACCAAGCTGCAGAATATTTATTGTTTTACTCTAATTAGCCAAGTAGGCACACAAAAATTGTGTTACCTTGCTGTCGCCGATTTCGTTTGCTTTTAGCAACTTTTCTGAATAAACTTTCTCGAAGCAAGTATCACCTTCATGCCTTTTCGTCATCAGAGGACTTCCACGGGTTTTCCGGCTCTTCTTTTAGCACCATTCAATCTTTTTGACGACCAGGCTTCAGTTTTCGTGAAATCTGACGCAACAGTAGCAAAATCGTAGAACGCACCCAAATGAGCCAAGTTTACAGAAAATTTGGAAGAGTTCGCATGCATGTAACTCTCCTCGTCTCCCCTACACACGCTTTTAGCGGATGCAAGGATCCGCAGGATGTCCACCGACTTCGCACGCGTGGTCCACCTTGAAGCCACTTCGGCACTGACAGCGTTCATTCAGACAGACAATCTTGACAATAGTGCAAACGAGACGAGCACTGAGGAAAAATAGTTTGCATTCACACCTCCTTTAATCATAATACGCTATGGTCCGCGCTACCTGACTAAGACAGAGCTTGCGGGCTCGCCAGAAATGTTATACCCTCTTGAATACTTGCACGGACTGCATATAAAAGGTGCTTCCGGATGATGATCCTCCGGTTAGCCCCTAACATTTGTCAAGTCGCGGACACGTCCTGCCAGTCATAAAACACAGAAGGGAAAGAATAGGGGGCGCGTAGGGCAAAGGAATCGTGCACGTATACGGCGTTCGCCAGCCACCACACCCTTTTCAACGGCGGCCATCACTTTGACAAGCCTCGGCAGAACGAGGCGCGCGTGCGGCGTATCCGCTGGCGCGCTCGGTCCTCCCGTGACAAGGCCAGGGCTGAGCGACGTGCTCGAAACAAAGGCGCCGCCGCCGCACGAACGTCGAGGACGAGAAGGGCTGTAGTACACGCGCATACACATACCTGGCCAAGCTTGTACCGAAGTACACAGGCAGTTCTCGCTATCTACGCCGCATTTTCGACTGCCGATATCATAAAAGCTTGCCTCTCTAATCCCAATATAGGATCCATCAAACGTGTAGTAAAACAAGCAATGTATCTGTGCTGGAGCCAACGCTTGGACAATAGGGGTACTTGGATCCATTCCGAGACATGTCCGTCATTCGTTCCGACCACTGCTAATAATAAGAATATCTGTTTGGGTTTTACGCGCCAAAACCACGATATGGTTATGAGGCACGCCGTAGTGGAGGGCTTGGGATATTTCGATCACTTGGGGTTCTTTAATGTGCAGATAGATCTAAGCACACGGGCCTCGAGAATTTTCTCCTCCGTCGAAATGAGGCCACCGCGGCCGGGATTCGACCCCGCGACCTTCTGGTCAGCAGTCAAGCAGCCGTAATCACTAGACCACCTCTACGAACGTCAATGTAGTGAGAGCATACGTTTTTGCGTATACGGCCCGCGCGTCGGCTGCAAGCCATGGCTACCTGGAATAAGGAGGTCGCCCACCTCTGGGTGAAGACAACGCGCGCCTGGTTCTGAAATAAAGTTTAATTCTCTTTCTGAACCACAGTTGCTCCAGTTTTCGCTGACCATGCATGCGGTGAATTGAACGAAATAGCTAACGTTCTTATTTGAGAAAAGGCCTTCCCCCATATCTCATATATGAATCATTCCTGAAGGGGATTTGGCGCCAGGATTTGAGAAACAACGATACTGATCTCCATAATGACTGAAATGTGGACGCCGATTCTGAATTATATAGTTTTCACAGCTTTTGTTCCACGGTTATGTTTCAACACATGGTGACCGCATAGGATGGCTTACGAAAAACGTGTTCGAGACCAGTCGCGTCCGTGTAGCTCATGAACAAACTTATTAAGAAATAAAAAAATATGGGACGATCGCAGACAGCCATGTGCGGGCAGGCCGCGTGTTCGAGACCCCTGCACTAAAAGGTCGAAACTCCTGTCCGCGCTTCGTTTTATAATCACACAATGACGACCGCTTTCATGGCGCTTTTGGGGGATACCCGCTTCGGAGGCACAGCTGCATGCGCTAAGTGCAGGAGGAGCATACATCCCGCCGCCCGTTTCTCGAATGCGTATGCCTGCACTGCCAAGGCGCGAGGAAACGAGCGCGGAAACATCCGGAGCAATACTCGCGCCGTGGCAGTGGAGGTACTTACTGTACGCGCGGCGCTCGCTGTGACTCACAGGCACTGAGCGTATATATGAAAGAGGAAGTTCTGCGCACGTCCTCTCGGCAAGATGCACACGTCGCACTCTTGCCGCGGGTCCTTCAATCCCGCAACACGCGAGACGCGTGCACCGAGCACTCAGAGGAAGGAGTAGAGGCCGCATCGCCACCAATGTTGAAAATATTAAGGAAATATAGGTACACTGCGAGTGTAAGCCCCCCCCCCCTTTTTTTTTTTTGACGGCACAAGGGCTCATATACCTCAAATTAGGGCCATTTTTCGCTCTAGGGTGATTCCACGAGAGATCGAACATGCCTGTCCGGTCACAATTTTTGTTTTGCCTGGATTTTTTATATGTTATGTGGACACATTCAAAGTGCACGGAACCGAAAATTTTATTTCCAAGAAACACTCCCAGCGCGCCAAAAAAATATTTGAAGGTGGCGGCGCGGGCCTCCTGTTTTTGCTCACTGCAATGTTTTCGGATTTCACGGCCGAATTTAGCGCGAACTATAAACGATGTGTCGAAAATTCTTTTTGCTGGTTTTAATACGCATTACTTTGAATTACATCCATGCTTTTTTTATGTTGTCCTCAAAAAGAAGAAAATGTGAAAAAATGGCAAACACGGCTGAAATCAAGAAGGGGTCCTAAGTTTGAGGCGCCTTGGCGCCTTTGCTATAACAAACACAAACTTGAAAACAATGTCAAATATAGAAAAGAGCCTTTGCAACTATTATACGGAAGATAATTTTCTTACAGGCAGCGCAAAAAAAGAAAAAAATAGTTAAAGAAGCGAGTTTTTTCAAAAAACTACGTTTTCAAAAAATAAAATAAAAAAAAAACTCCGGTCTCAATTTTGACGACAATTTTTTATCGAAGAGCGCTTATGTCAGTGAACACACGGTTTTAATATCATATGTCCTCATTTGCTTTGTTTACGAGATATAACCGGCCAAAATGACCCTTGCAATGTGTGCTCACTTCAGTGCGACTGATGGTTGTTATCAGCTTGCATTGTGTGTAAATCTCAGTTTTAATTATTCTGCTGCAGCAAAATCTTGCTCTGGTGACTTTTCGTCAAGAAAGATGTGTTCTCAGATTTTATTTGCTTCTAGCGTGTGCGAAAGTGGGCTGCTGCCGCCCTCTAAATGGCTAACGTGTAAACAGTTTGCAGCCTACCACCTCGCCTACAATCATCAGAGGAAAGATGGGCGCGCCTGTTCAAGATATCAATCGCTTCTTCTTCCTGAAGAAATGCCTGGTCTACCTCATCGCGGTTAGATGTATACAGGTTTTCCTTGACGAGCGTAAAGCAATGCAAGCAGACATCGCAGGTGTCGCGAAGATCCTCAGCCTATGACAGTCTTCTAGAGGTAGTTAGCAACAAAAAGAGCAAAGAAAGAAAATTTGCGCAACGAGAATTTTCCTCAGCAATCTTCTTTTTGTGAACACGTAAATAATCAGCCCAGAATAATAGGACCTAGCCATGGGCCGCGGGCATCGCGTGTAGTGAACCGCTAGACCTAGAGCAAGCCGAAACATTTATACTGAACGGCGCCGCACAAATTATCTCACATCTGCGCAGCTGTCATGAATGCGTTTCCAGAACAGCTCACGGTTTAACATTTTATGACTAAGGGTGTCTAACCACTTTGGGCTGTAATAATTAATTTGTAGGCCACACTCATTGTCAAAACTAAGGGTAATGTCCGTCTGGCGCCACCAATGACCTCTGCTGTCCTCGACGTGGGAAAACACTTTAGTAAAGTGGCAACAAAACATCATCAACTGGGCAGCTTCGGCTACTCATGGCTTAATCATGCCGCACCGCACGTTTTCTGGCTGTTGAAACGCTGAGGTAAAAGGTCGAGATGATACAGGAAGACGTTATCTGCGACGCCGAAAACATGTGATAGCGGGAAGTGAAATAAACGGCTCGGAAATGATTGAGCTAACTTTTTACAAATGTTGTTTAGGCACAGTGTGCGTCGAATGGGGAAGATGGTTGGAGCGTACAATGCACGTAATGGAAGGGAAGCAAGCAGGCAGTGAGAAAACGACTGCATAACAGCGCGCCTGCTGATTGTGGCATTTAGTTGCAGATTAAGTTGGCCTTCGCTGCATACAGATGCTTTATTCTGTGTGCAAGGAGAGTTTTGACAAAGTGACATAAACCATGTGTTCGCGGTGTCTCGCGTGCTTCTGATTAGCGAATACTGGCGGGGTAAGTTGAGGTAATAAGCTGCAAACTGCGTACGCGTTAGGCCTTTAGAGAGCGGCAGCAGTCCACCCCCGCACACGCTAGACACAATTAAAGTTTGAGAATACATTTTTCTTGACGACAGGACACCAGAGCAATGTTTTACTGCGGGAAAATAATTAAAACTAGATTTACGTGCGACGCAAGCTGATGACAACTATCAATCGCACTAGCGCACACAGCAAGGGTAATTTTGGCCCGTTAAATCTCATGAACAAAGCAAATGAGGACATACATATTAACATGGTGTTTTCACTGACATAAGCGCTCTTCGATAAAAAAATGTCGTCAAAATTGAGGCCTGAGTTTTTTTTTATTTTTTGAAAATGTACTTTTTTGAAAAAGCTCGCTTCTTTAACTATTTTCTTCTTATTTTGCGCTGCCTGTCGGAAAACGATCTTCCGCGTAAATGTTGCATAGGCTCCTTGAAATACTTGACACTGTTTTGAAGTTTCTGTGTGAAATAGGAAAGGCGCCAAGGTGCAACAAACTTAGCAAACTTTGTTGATTTGGACCGGGTTTGCCACTTTTTTTCACATTTTTTTCCTTTTGAGGGCGGCATAAAAAAGCATGGACACAGTAATGCGTATTAAAACCAACAAAAAAATTTTCGACACATCATTTATAGCTCGCGTTAAATTCGGCCGCGAAATCCGAAAACATTGCAGTGAACAAAAACAGGAGGTCCGCGCCGCCACCTTCAAATATTTTTTTGGCACGCTGGGAGCGTTTCTTGGAAATAAAATTTTCAGTTCCGTGCACTTTTAATGTGCCCACATAACATATAAAAACCCAAGCAAAACAAAAATATCGACCGGACAGGCATGTTCGATCTCTCGTGGAATCACCCTTTAGAAGGCGGCAGCAGCCCACTTTCGCACACGCTAGAAGCAAATAAAATCTGAGAACACATTTTTCTTGACGAAAAGCCACCAGAGCAAGATTTTGCTGCAGCAGAATAATTAAAACTGAGATTTACGCACAATGCAAGCTGATAACAACCATCAGTCGCACTGAAGTGAGCACACACTGCAATGGTCATTTTGGCCAGTTATATCTCGTAAACAAAGCAAATGAGGACATATGATATTCAAACCGTGTGTTCACTGACGTAAGCGCTCTTCGATAAAAAATTGTCGTCAAAATTGAGACCGGAGTTTTTTTTTTTTTTTTTATTTTTTGAAAATGTACTTTTTTGAAAAACTCGCTTCTTTAACTATTTTTTTTCTTTTTTTGCGCTGCCTGTAGGAAAATTATCTTCCGTATAATAGTTGCAAAGGCTCTTTTCTATATTTGACATTGTTTTCAAGTTTCTGTTTGTTATAGCAAAGGCGCCAAGGCGCCTCAAACTTAGGACCCTTTTTTGATTTCGGCCGTGTTTGCCATTTTTTCACATTTTCTTCTTTTTGAGGACAACATAAAAAAAGCATGGATGTAATTCAAAGTAATGCGTATTAAAACCAGCAAAAAGAATTTTCGACACATCGTTTATAGTTCGCGCTAAATTCGGCCGTGAAATCCGAAAACATTGCAGTGAGCAAAAACAAGAGGCCCGCGCCGCCATCTTCAAATATTTTTTTGACGCGCTGGGAGCGTTTCTTGGAAATAAAATTTTCGGTTCCGTGCACTTTGAATGTGCCCACATAACATATAAAAAAGCAAGGCAAAACAAAAATTGCGACCGGACAGGCATGTTCGATCTCTCGTGGAATCACCCTCTAGAAAAGTGTAGCGAGGATATATAAAGGACTGACGCAGTTCCGCACGCATCTGTCTTCATATTCAGCATGAATTTTTCGATTGTCTCCGTGCTAACTCTTGCCAAACAAACACGTATAATATAACGCACGTGGGGCATGGGGAGAACATACGATCCATAATCGACTATGGCTAACTCGTTTGTTATTCTTCTTAGGACTCCTTGTGTGACACCTACGTATATCGTATATGTACACATTGCAGTCCATTGTTAGACCTATATATAACACGCCCGTTAAGAGTAATTTCGAGTGCGGCACGGACACACACTCCCATCTGCAGCAAATGTGGAAGCGTCTTCGGCCGTACACACACACGGCGTGCCTCTCTCTCCTCGGTGCATCGACCTCGTTTCAGCTCACAGCTGGCGCCTGCGCGCCGGAGTCAAAGCCGCGCGCGTTCGCGTGTTCCACACTAAAGTAATTTTTACGAGGGAAGCGCCGCTCAGTGGCGGTACAAAACACTAGCACGTGGTAAATTGTCAGTCAACCTTCGAATGCTACAAACCCACACGGTGACAACCAGGCCCGTAGCCAAATGGGGTAGGGGGGGGGGGGATAGCCCCCCCCCCTGGCTACGGGCCTGGTTTTGAGGGAGGGGGTGTTTTTCCAAAAATTAATGAAAATAGGTGTTTTTCTCGAATAGTCGAGGCCTTCAGTCAAATGCAGTGCCCATAAGACATAGATCGTTACGATGCATTTATGCATGTTGATTGTATGATCATGTACTATATAGTGTACTGCATATTGCAATAATAGTTTGCGCGTTCTTTATATACAGGATGTCCCAGCTATCACGCAGCACGATTTCAAAAAAGAGGAACGGCGTTACGCGAAGCACACCTACACTCTAAGAAAAAAACCGGCTGAAGGGGGAGTAAAGTCAGCTTTAGTCCTCAAATCGTGTCGTTAGTCCCAACTGCCGCGAAGTGCGTGTCGTGTGCAAATTCGGAGGACTAGACATACCTCGGAAAAGACTAATGGGGGGACGAGCGGTTGCATTTACTCCTGCGGGTAGAGGTTGAAGGGAAGACGTTTTTTCTGTGGCCTTTGTTTGCAGCAAGGCTCAGCATCGAACGAACGCGAAGCAGTGATCGTAGACCCACGAATGCCTCTTTCAAAGGTCATGAGCTTAGCTCTCGGCCAGGTGCGCCCTATTGTTCCGAAGCCCTCCTTTCTACTCTGTCGCGGTGCGGGTTGCAGGCGGCGACGACCTGAGGGGTAAGGAATTCGGCGAACGCATGTTCAAAATGTCCACTGCACAGATGACAAGAAGGCATCGGCGCGTCGGCCCGCTTACTGCTGCGATCAAGAAAATAACGCGAGAAAAGTTTAATTTAATTTGTAGTGTGTTAATATTGTGTCATAAATTATGAGGACTTGAAACTTAGTTCACCAATAAGCTTCCCAATATTCACTGGCGGTGACAATCGTGTAAATCTGACGGACGTTTCAGCGCTTATGTTGGGTATCCTTCCGCGCCGCACTCTTTCTTCTTCAGTATCGCTCGCCGGAGTGTCGAGTGCGGGTCTTGTTCGTCACTTGTGATCTATCTTGCTCTTGTTTCGGGGTCAGCGAGTGCCGCTATTTACGCAGACTATGAACGCAGCTGTGAAGAACATACCTCGCTGCATGTGCTGCAATTGTGGACGCGCATGCACGTTTGTTTCTGTGTACCGGCTGTTCATTGGATCCAACATCGTAACTTGCCTGCGGAAAAATGGACACCTCAGCTTACATGCAAGACTCCATCGCAGCTTCTTTTCTGCAAAGCTTCAGAGATGGACGCCGTCACATCGAGGTGTGATCAACAATTTCTGGATTTACTTGCTCTGCAAACAACGTCCCTCTGCTAATTTTGAAGGTAAGTTTATTATTTTCATTGCCTTGGTACATTGTATTATAAATAATATGAAGACTAAAAAGCATTGTGCGTCGCATGTTTTTGAGCATGCGACTGCGCAATTATTGGGGCTTACGTGATTAAGTCGTTCTCTTCTAGCTACTTTATTTTGTAACAAAATTTTTTTTTGTATTTCTTCCAGGTAGGACTCGCCCTAGTAATTCGGGAACAGGCCCTACACCAACTAAATGATGGCATTCGTTCCTTTTTGGTGTTTTCGTAAAAATAAAGATTGATGTTAATAGAATCGTGTTTCTCTTTCTTCCTTGAATACTTTATAGAACACCGTAGGTTATCTGCAACTTACACAATCAAGAAATCAAAACCGTTGGTAACCTGAATCACTGTGCATGTGTGTGTGTTTGGTGTCATTCATGTGACCTGTGTTCCCGTGTCGTGGTTTGCCACTTCTCGCCAAGTTTTTACCTTGTTCATAGGATTCAAAGTGTTTTAAAGGATTGAAAGATCAGGGCACGCAACTAAATATTCTCGCTAGGGCAAGTC
The DNA here is from genome assembly GCF_013339695.2 of Rhipicephalus sanguineus. Lineage (NCBI taxonomy): Eukaryota > Metazoa > Arthropoda > Arachnida > Ixodida > Ixodidae > Rhipicephalus > Rhipicephalus sanguineus. The sequence continues at coordinate 116,211,120 of NC_051180.1, forward strand.
TTGAAGCCGGTATACACAATTTCTCTCAAGTTCGGCAAAGTAAATTCGAATGATCAGCATTATTGCTTGCAAGCGCTCACTGAATGCATTAATAGCAGTTAATACATGTAAGTTGGGTACCACTTCTAAAGCACTATTTAAGTGGCATGTTTCCATGAAATGTCCGTTCCTAAGAGCGCAGGAACTTCGCCACCATTTTTTACAATTGCGAAGCGTGATTTGCTCTCCCAAGGATCATTTCTGAGGATCAACCAATACTCCTTCAAGGAGTAACATTTGCTCCTTCAGGGACCATTTCCAAAAACCAACTGTTAGTCCTTACAGGAGTAACATTTGCTCCTTCAGGGACCATATCCGAAAATCAACTGTTACTCCTTACAGGAGCAACCGTTAGTCCTTTGCAGTTAATCCTTCAAAGACTAACTGTTTATCCCCTTGCAGTTCATCCCCAAAAGGACTATTGGTTGTGGCAAATCAGTTGATCCCCAAAAGGACTAACCTCCCTACCCCTTTTAGTCCTTTTTTTCTTAGAGTGTAGCTACTGCATATTGTTCCTAGTACACTGGAGTAGCCACTGCTATTTTTTCGTTAATGAAGTTTGACTAATCAGTCATAATTATATTTGTAACTCGACAAGTACTCACCTAATTGTCAAAATGTCAATGAGGCCTATGTAGGCATGTTCAAATGGCATCTAACTGCGCTAGTTTCAACAACGTGGTAATTGCGCGCTCATTTTTTACGGTTGATAAAGAAAGCCCGCGAAATATGAAAAGTGACACGTGACTAGACTGTTGCGCGCATCGGGAGCCAGCACCCTCAAACAGGCTCTCTATGAGGTAGACAGTATCAAGAAAAAAATGCAGAACGAAAAAAAAAAGCGCATCGCCCTTTCTGCCCCTCCCCAGCCTAAGAAACGCACCGCTTGGTTTTACAGAGTCAGGCCGTAATCAGAACACCTGCCGCGTTATCAGTGAGAACAGTCGGCCATGAGATATGGATGATTGCGGCGTACTATCGAACGGATTGAATTCCAGCGAAATTGCAGTAAGCGTTTGCAATTCCAGCGTTTGCAGTAAGCTTATTTGAGGGAGCTGGTTTCCTTTGCAGGTGGGAGCGTAGTCACGTGTTATTTTTCATATTTCGCGGGCTTTCTCTATCAGCCGGAAAAAAATGAGCACGTAATTAGTACGTTGTTAAAAATTGCGCATATATGCTAACATATATGCGCAACTTGCGCATATATGCTAACAGGGGTGCACGCTACCGTGTTAACGCGTATTCGCAAACATTGCCCCTCAATTCTACACGCCAACTCAGCGCTACTCGATGAAGTCTTGCAGTCGCTGTGTGATTTCGGCCGCGAAAAAGGAATCATGGTAATTATATAGTATTGCCCCTTCTTATTCATACATACAGGACACCGTGCCACCGACTTACACATTAAAGATTTTCCGTTCAACTCAATTTCGCGCCCACTGCATAAAGGAAGGCGCGATGGACATTGCTTGCTCGCGAAGTCTTCCTAGTGGGCACTTGATATCGCGCTGTATAGAGAAGATCGTGCAAGGCCGCTACAAACGTTTTATTGAGAAAATATACAGGCACCTCGCTTCCCCGTGTCATCACTGTTATATGGAGGAAGCACTACTACACTTTTACTAAAACTTCTACCCGTCAACTGCTCTCCACGCGCCGATACATTACACGCATACATGCCGCACGGCAAGCTCGCCGAAAAAAAATAAAATAAAACGACAACAAACGAAATAAAGAAAAGTGCGAACGGGGAAAACGCAATTTGCGATCGTGACAGCCGCAGCACGCACTCCTTCGAACGTAGCACGAATGTGCGACTCTTCAAACCACCGCTGGTGCGTTCCGAAACGACCGAGTCGAAAAAAATTCCATCGATTGAACGCCGTTGCTTAATAACGACCTGCTCTTCGTTCCAGGTGTGCACCTGAACGGGGCAAATCGAAGCGAGACCTGATATAGATATCGTTCTCTCAAAGGTGCTCTTAAAGGAGGAGTGCACATGTTTGAACCAATCGGCGCATAGCAACGGGGGCTATATACACGAAACAGCAATCATGCGTGACGTTTTTGCTATATGTACCTCCTACCTCTGTTTCAGCGCTTTCATTTTTTTTTTTTTAAGAAAGCTACTTCGCCTAACGGGATACGGTGTTCTAACTCGAACATGCATAGCGACCGACGAACATGCGCACGTTCAACCATTACCTTATGCGCAAGGCGATATCAGTTTATGCACCGAACCATAGACTACAGGAAGCGCGAGTTATGAAGTGTAGCAATGCAACAAAATGCCCGGGGATATGTATAACCAAATATGATAACGACTTGGCACGAGACCAAGATCAACCATGCCTGGAAGCTAGGCCACCAGCAACCTCAGAATAGTCATATATGCCATGGTGCCCTGCCTGTGTTACATGTATACAAGCTTGCACTAGTAGTTTCAGTTCCAACAATAAGGCGGCACAGTAGAAAAATGTACTATAACTTGAAACTTCAGAAAACAGAAACGGGAAACCGTCAGTTCGACAAAGAGGCTGCTACATTATGTGACATGCATGCCGACACGGGGCACATGTCGGGAAGAATGCTCTCAGGTGTGCATGTCAAAACATTTGAAAACTAAAGAGAGTTCAGTACGTCCAGAGATACGAACACCAAAAAGAGCCTGCGTGTCTTCCACAAATAGGCGCACATCTCGACTGAACAATGTCAGCAGGAATAACACAAGCACGTAACATTCATCTCCGTGCACACAATGGTGCGCACTATAGTGCGAACGTAAATGAAGTTCCGCCATGAAAAAAAGAAAAAAAATACAACGCTCGAAACTGTCGGTAAATGTAAATGCATGTAAATGCATCGATCGCCGCTGGGGTTGCGTGAATAGCCATTCCGTCAAGCAAGCGGTCAATTGTGCGAGATTTACTGCCATCACCTAGTCACGTCTCACGACCGCTTCTCCCGCGAAACGGTCGTTTCTTCCAAGTACATGCATACAGGCTTCTCCAGAAAGCTCGACTCTGACACCCAATATATCTTTTTTTACGTTCCCTCTATGTAACCCGCCTACAGACTGCTCGTTTGCTTCAAAGGCAAGACAAACACCTTGACATTTCAAACGCACGGGTGTCGTGTCGTGTCTACGTTGTGGATAACGTGATCCATAATTTTATACAGTTTTTTTTTTAGTTAAATATGCACAATACACATACCAAGGTTTTGCTCAACAAGTATATTTCTACAGACCAACTATACACAGGGGTTAACCGTCTTTGTGGAATAATACTGTACTAGAAAAATAACCTAAACTATATAAATAATATCTGAGGAACAATGAAAGTTCGTTGGCTCTGAACGTCGCGACCTACTAAGAAATTGTGACACACGCCATAAGGAAAACAACACCTCACACAACTGCCAAACTTGTGCACGTGAAATAAGATTTATTGCTTCTCTATCGGTTACAGAAACGACAGCTACCGCGAAAAGGTGCACCGAAGACTCACATATGCTCAGTTGACAGTGTGTAGAGATTATTTTCCGGATGGGTTTCGGTGCCGCCATAGTGGACCTTGCCGTTTTGTATTTTTAACAACTAAACGAATAGCGCTACGGTAGACGCACACACATGAAAGCGGTTGGGCTGGTGCACTCGACGTTTCGTGATCTTATTCACTCACGTCGCGATATGCAAAAATAAGAAAACATTCGTTTCACAGCCCAAGGCGGCGTCGTCCATGTGTCTTATGTAAAATGGTCTATAGTCATTCGTAGATTATAACGTTACTCCCTTCCTTCAATATTTGTTCGCACGCCTGGTCGATTCCTCAGCCGCTCTTTTTCTCTTTCCCCTAATGAAGGGCAGTAAACCTTCCCTTCAGCTTAACTTTCCTGACTATACCTCGTTTCAAGTGCTTTCGCCAGTCGGTCTTGCATCAGCGTTGAGTGAAATAGCGACATGCGTCGTGGTAAGAAGGGATGCCTAATGATATCCGTTGAGAAATGAGCCGGAAACGGCGCACCGCACGAATGCTTTTTATTTATATGCATATATTTTTTTTCTCACGCCAGATTCTCCCGACCGCTGCCGCGAGTTGACAACGCAACTTCCATGCGCAAGATATCGATGAGCCGCGCATTTGAATCGCAAACGACACAAACACGCCCTCCACGTGCCATCCTATAGCGTGGAAACGTATGCGTGCGCACGGTTGGTTGGTCACACGTGAGACAGTGTCTGCTCCAGTTCCTTCAGACAAACGACGTCTAATGTGTCACGGCAGATTACTGTTACGTTAAGCTGTACAAATAAATGAACCTACTATAATACTAAAAACAAACCAGAAAATACCCAGTCACCCATGTCAGTGAGCACAGAGTCGAAAGACCGGTGGCGACGCCGCATTCAAGTGCCCGCGTCAACCCCCAGTGACGTCACTGATATTGAAGGCGTCCGCAATCAGGGGTGGCCCTTTTTTTTTTTCTTTTTTCAGGCCAGTATGTACAACATTTAGCCAAGGACGGAACTTAGCAAGGTTTACAAAAGCTTCTGAGCCCACGCACAGTGAGTACCAGATGTATGTAAAAAAAAAAAAAAGAAGCAACAACAAATCCGCGACGCATTACTCGCTGCATATTTTAAATTATGCACTCCCGCCGCAGTGGTGTAGCGGTTATGCTGCTCGGCTGCTGACCCGAAGGTCGCGGGTTCGATCTCGGCCGCGGCGGTCGCATTTCGATGTAAGCGAAATGCTAGAGGCCCGTGTATTGTGCAATGTCAGTGCACGTTCCCCAGGTGGTCGAAATTTCCTGAGCCCTCCACTACAGCGTCCCTCATAATCATATCGTGGTTTTGGCACGCAATACCCCAGATATTGTTTTAAATTACGCGCAAGAAACAACGGGAACGCGAACAGCAAAAGAGGGAAGTTTGACCCTTAATTTTCTCCGACAATTTATAACCTCTACGGACCCAGTGCGCGCACTCGTGGGCAACATTTTTTGCATTTTCACTGGTGAACCGGGCGCGATAAACTAAATTATCTGATGCACAGTGAACCCACGCAGATGCGTGCCGGATGCCTTACGACAGGCGCGTAATAATTTTGTTGCCACTGGTTTTCGAGCAAATGCACAGCCTTGCAAGTTTTTTTTTTTTAAATAGTAACGCGCGAGCGTTGGCCCCTGGACACGGTAACCAGATTTGCTACATGATGCGCAAGAGTTAGAGAGCATATTCATGTGCGAGCGCGTTCTGCTATGATGTTTGCTTACAAAGCTGCATATACAATATCAGCCTTATCTGAGCGATCATGTGTTCGGAAAGCAGGTGTAACGCTTATTCGAAAGTACCGCATCCTGGGGTCGACGCTCGCGCGATGTTATTGAAAAAAAAGATGCGAGGGTGTAGGTATACGCTTTGAGTAAAACGTACCTTCACTACCACTCGCAGTTAAAAGTGAATGTGCCGTACATTTCAAGAGTCACCAGATATCATCGAAGATGCAAAGTGAAGGTAACGAACTGTTTCAACCTGAGTAAGTGTGTATAGAAAAATAAAATATGCATTTTTTTTGTGAACGAACTGTAAAAATTGACTATCTGCATATGCTACGGAGGTGTGATGCGAGCACATAGCCATCAAACGTGATTAAGCAATTACTTCAGAATAATAATAATTAGTCCAGAGTGTCACTGGGTTATTGATGGATCGGGGCAGGATAAGAACTTACTTGCTGCTATTACCTTTACGCCACCCCTACACCCGATGGCCTGGAAGGACGCGCTGTTTCTTTATATTGCTACGAGGCGTCACCGTCACAAAGTGTCAACTGATATAAACAAAGTACGTAAGCCAAAACAAGCGATCTCTGTCAACGACCGAGCGACATTTGTTTGGTACAAATGGCACGCGGTTGGTGTCCATAACGCGCTACTCATGCGCAAGACCGCCCGTAAACATGTTTAGTACAGATTACGGCGCTTAGAGGTAAATAGCAAAATAGAATCACGAAATGCTATAGACACGATAGAACGTTTTCGTTTACTTTTTTTAAAAATAAACGTTGAATTTTTTTTACAGACAAAGTCCTCGCTGGTTTCTCCATCCGCATTTTTGCAAAGAAATACGACGAGTATTTCTGAACGAATTCAACTATAGATACTTAATAGCACACTAACAGCGGTTAGCATTGGATGGCTATAGTGTTGGCTAACCATTTAAAACTTGCTGAATGTTGGCTGTGGAGCCGCTGTAGATTTCTTCCAGTATGTTTATATATGGTTCGTTGACGCCCTGATTCCGTAGTGCTTGCATTACTGCTGATGTCTCCACCGAATCAAATGCCTTCTCGTAATCTATGAAGGCTAATATAGGGGTTGGTTATATTCCGCGCATTTCTCTACCACCTGATTGATGGTGTGCCTGTGGTCTATTGTCGAGTAGCCCGTACAAAATCCTGCTTGGTCCTTAGGTTGATTGAATTCTAATGTCTTAATTCTATTACCTACTATCATTGTAAACAGCTTGTAGACAACGGAGAGTAAGCTGATCGGCCTATAATTTTTCAAGTCCTTGACGTTCCCTTTCTTACGGATTAAGATGATATTAGCATTCTTCCAAAACTCTGGTACCCTCACCGTTAAGAGACATTTCGTATACAAGGTGGCCAGTTTTTCTAACACAATCTGTCCACCGTCTTTCAACAGATCTGATGTTACCTGATCCTCACCAGCGGCTTTACATTCTCCCCCCCCCCCCCCCCCGTCTAAGGCTTTCTTTACTTCCCCAGTCGTTACTGATGGAGTGTCCACTTCCTCTGGCCTTCTACTACTTCTTATGTTAACGCCCTGGTTGTCCCGGCTACTGTACAGATCTCTGCAAAACTCCTCAGCTACTTTAACTATCCTATCCATATTGTTAGTGACTTTGCCTTCCTTGTCCCTTAGTGCATACATCTGGTTTTATCTGTGCCCAGTTTTCTCTTCACCGCTTTGAGGCTGCGCCCGTTCTTTAGAGCATGTTCAATTCTCTCCATGTTATATCTTCTTATGTCGACTACTTTACGACCGTTGATTAAATTCGAAAGTTCTGCCAGTTCTATTTTGTCTGTCATTTTTTAGGCCTTCATGCTTTGACGTTTATTAATGAGGTTTTTCGTCTCCTGGGAGAGCTTGCCAGTGTCATGTCTAATGACTGTACCTCCGACTTCCACTGCACAGTCCATAACGATGCTCGTCAGACTACCGTTCATTGCGTCAACGCTAAGGTCGGTTTCTTCGGTATCTGTTCTGAAGCGAGACCTTGCATTCCTGTACTTTTCCTCTCAGCGCTAGTTCATTAATTGGCTTCTTGCGTATCAGTTCCTTCCTCAAATCTATGCGAATTCGAGACCTTACCATTCTATGGTCACTGCATCGTATCTTACCAACCACTTCCCCATCCTGCACCATAGTCCTCCATAAAGAAAGGTTTTCAGGGCACTAGATTGGGAAGAGTTAGGGATACGAGTTAATGAAGAGTACCTTAGTAACCTTCGATTCGCTGATGACATTGCGTTGACGAGTAACTCAGGGGACGAACTGCAACTCATGATTATTGAATTGGACAAGGAAAGCAGAACGGTCGGTCTGAAAATTAATATGCAGAAAACTGAAGTAATGCGCAACATTCTCGGAATAGAACAGCGCTTTGCGATAGGCGGCGAGGCACTGGAATTCGTAAAGGAATACGTCTACTTAGGACAGATAGTAACCGCGGAGCCGAACAGTGAGACTAAAGTAACTAGGAGAATAAGCATGGGATGGAGCACATTCGGCAAGCACTCTCAAATCATGAATGGTAGTCTACCACTATCCCTCAAGAGGAAGGTATATAACAGCTGCATCTTACCGGTACTCGACTACGGAGCAGAAACCTGGAGGCTTACAAAGAGGGTTCAACTGAAACTGACGACGATGCAGCGAGCAATGGAAATGAAAATGATAGGTGTAACCTTAAGGGACAAGAAGAGAGCAGAGTGAGTCAGGGAACGAACGGGTGTTAAGGACATCTTAGTCGAAATCAAGAAGAAGAAATGGACATGGGCAGGGCATGTAGCGCGTACGCAAGATAACCGCTGGTCACTGACTGGATTCCAAGAGAAGGCAAACGCGCGAGGGGGACACAGAAAGTTAGGTGGGCAGATGAGATTAAGAAGTTTGCGGGTATAACGTGGCAGCAGAAAGCACAGGACCGGGTTCATTGGCGGGACATGGGAGAGGCCTTTGCCCTGCAGTGGGACTAGCCAGGCTGATGGTAACGATGACGAAATGTTGGCTAATATTGGGTATAGGCTGTTCTAACAGCACTGCCGCCACCACAGCGCCTCTGATTGGTTGCCATTACAGAATTTGACAAATGGTGGAATTTGAGTCTCCAGAATGGCGCCTAGCAACATCGTCTTCATTCGGCCTCAGTTCAGTCACTGAGTTGTTAACCAAAATTTTTTAATGTCGCTTGTGAATGAACCACATGTTCTCAGTTTAGATGCCGTGTAACGAAAGTGAACAAACAAGAGGAATGTTCATTACATATGCAGAATGTGGCAAACCCTTAAAGGGAACGCCCAACCGACCGTAGAAGCAATATAACTGGAACATTTCGTCAGCTCTACAGGAAATCGTGTGTGCTATGATAAGTTAAACACATTTCGTAATGAAAAAGAAACACTCATCCGCGTGGTGACCGACCTGTAAATGGCAGTTATAGCGATCAAGTGACGGGATTACAGTGCACAGCACTACACGTACAGATTGATGCATTAAATCGCAATGATGCAATTTAGTACGAACACTTGCAAAATCCCTGCACTGATGGCAAAATCTGAAAAGTAAAGTACATTTCACCTGAATGTAAGTTGGACTTGAGCGCAGAATTTGAAATCGCATTACGACGATACTAAACGTGTTTTCTTTGCAATCAAAACAAAGTAGTTTAGACTTTTCCACCAATACAGGCTTTACAACAAAGGGAACACAAAAAGTACTTCTCACCAGGAAAGAGTTTGGAAATAAAGGAATGCAAAGAAGGCAGCAGCTCGCCATACAAGTTTCATAACGAGGAATAAACACTCGCCCCCAAGCATTCGCTGTGCGTTTTTTTTTTTTTCCTTTCTACTGTCAACATCCTGCTAGTGAGGATACAAGCAATACAAGTCAGCGTCAAACCGTCAAACGCAGTGCACGAAAGCACAAGCAAAACCGGAGGGCTTCCGCCGAAACATTTCCGCTGTCCGGTTATACTTACGGGAGCAACTGCTTTCAGGTGTAAATTCAAATACCCGCGTTTAAATTCGCAGACAATGCGGCGCGTCCCGTCTCAACTGCTCTACAAACACATTCGTGCTTTGTTAACAATATGATTATTTTTATCTTTTTAACGTTTACTACGTATGAAAGACGAGTGACGCACCGAGGGATCTGTTTTCGGACAGTACGAAAGCGATTTCCCGCTATCTAGATCGCAAGAAGCGTGCAGGCCATCGCACTTTTAGCAAGGCACACACACACACACACACACTACTCGTCACGAGTCGTGAAACTTACCCCATAGACTGTACCCTAGAGACGACTACATGCAACAGTAGACGAAGCACGGATACAATGTTCCGAGTGTGTCGTATCAACAAAGGAGCGTTGGCTGGTCATGTTGCTTTCCTGCGCAGAGATCTTCGCGCGACACGCGTATCTCGGCACAGTTGATGACTAACGCACTGCCATGCTATGACGGCCAGTTCAAGGCGAGCGAGAGAGCTGCGCTCGACACAAAAAAGACGTTCTAGTCATTCCGCGATAAGCGCTTAAACGTCCCGTAGGCTCTTTTTCACATCTGGAGACGAAACCGACGCGACAGAAGGAAACAAAAGCGTCAAACTAGAACAAACAAAAACCTGGAAACACGATCGTGTCGGAACCTGCTGGGGCCACTGGGTCAGTGTAACTAACGGTTTTACGTCTAACGAGTTTAGGCAAAAGACATCGGTAGTGGCCTCTCCGACGAAGCACAACGCCGAGGCAGTGAAGGAGGCAGGATGCTGCTCTGCCCCCTTATCGACGTCGAGGTCAGGCGCAGCGTGTTCTCACGACAACTTGGGTCCCCGCGCCCGCCTTACCTGCTCGCGACATCAGCGTCACGCACGCGCGCTCCACTTCACAGTTGCTTCAGGGGGTATACCTTTTTTCCGAGGTTATTTGAACAGCGCGACTGGCAGTCCCTTTCGCAAGGGACACGCGAGCATCGTGATGCCGCGTCAAAAAAAGCGTGAACCGCAATTCGTTGCGTGCACTTTCGGCGGTGCGATGATGCCATATTTTTCTACGAAACACAAGGCAAAGCCGAACGCTCCTGCACGTTACCGCGACTAAAGTTAACCGTATCGGCAGCGAGAAATAAAAACGGACAATGAATGGGGCTTACCCTGGATGCAGGCGCGGTCCGTCGGTGTACGATTTCCTATAAGAAGGACGGCACCGAGTCACTTATTTCCATATCGGGCATGGCGCCGGGGTTGCACCGGGTTTCTTCCAAACCTAGCAGACAAACCTCCACCCGGGCTTCGTGACAGACAAGACCTATCTCGAAGCCCGCAAAGTTCGCACACGCACGCACAATGTCCGGCAGCGGTGGACTGTCGCGGAATGAATTGGAACAGTCGTCACGAATGGTTTGCGGTTACATCCAAGCCCAACATAGCCCTGCAGCTTCGAGCAGCGCTTGCCTCCTGCCGTTTGCTCGTCCGTGCGTGCGTTCCGTACCTGCTGTGCTCCCGCAACAAAACGTTTACGTGCAAAAGCGGAACACAAATGGCGTCCTAGCGGAAGTGACGAACTCACGAACGAACTGGATGCAAAGTCACAATGCAACGCTGCATTTTTATCGTTTACATAAAATCAAATTATTAGTTCTACCATGTACATATTAATTATTGTGTGCCCAATAATTTTCCATAATACACTGAGTTTGCTTTTTCTGCCGCTTAGGCCCACTACTACCACTACTAAGCGTCGTTATCGTCACGCAACAGCTCTATGAAAGCCTGCAACTGCTGGTTTTTGAAATGCAGCGGGAAACTTGCTTGTTACCGAACTCCAATGGAGCACGCTCGAGTGCGACGCCTTCGGAGCTTAGCCATAGCTGAACGGCGATGTCCGCCGACTGCTTTCGGGGGCAAAAACGCGTCACATGGCGAATGATATGTTGCTTCCGCTATCGCACTTCGCGCGCATATTGAAGTAGCGTCGCTGGTAAACAAGCTCCTGCAGTTCTTGCTAAACGATGGCGAGCTCGTATAACGAAGGCAGCAACAACTACGTATGCTATGCAAGCTGTCATTTCCTTGCTGCTTTCAGATGTACCCTGTCGCAGAATAACACGAGAACCCGCTGAAGTACGTACACAGAGAAACGGAAAGTCGCTGCCCTGCGACTATTCGGGAATAGGTTACGTACCTGTGCGTCTGACAATCAATAATCGGGCCGTCATATTCGGTTCGCGCAACCTGAAACCACGCCAACACGCGAAGTTTGCGACCGTGCTGAAAACACACCAGGCTACGCGGCGGTAGGAAGGTAGGAACGAGTGAGGAAGGAGAATGTTAAGTACTTGCATCAGTGAATTGAGTCGGAAACGCGTCATTTTTCCGGAAGTCGTAGCATGCGCGAGCTCGTGCGCCGTCTCAGAGATGGAGCGCGTAGAGCGCGCTCCGTATCACGCACCGAAAGTCGCTTCTGAGCGACTTTCGGTGCGATTAGAAGAGCGCACTCTTAACGCGCCCAATGGTTGAATACGGCGCAGCAGGACCATATGCGTCTATTTCATTCGTCAGCGTAGTTGACAAGGCATGAAAAAGCTTGGTGGCTGCCTTTCCAGCTGCACGTCAACACAATCTTTTTTTAAAAAATTAAAAAAAAAAACCTTATTACAAGCCAAAAGTTTCGAAACTGTTTTTACGTTCCACTCTGTTATTTGTGCCTTTTATATTACCAAACTGCCGAGCAGCCATGCATGCAAGTTGCATTTATCTTTTTTAGTTTATTTCTTTACATACTGCCGACCTAAGGAGGCCTTAGGTAGGAGTGCAAGCAGCAGCACAACACAAGCTCAGTACACTAACTAAAACTATTTTGACTAAAGTGTCACCAACCTTCATATATGTTATCTTTGTCTGCCATTAGCAGTTGGATCGTTTGAAACAATTAAGTGCATACCCTACTGCACAACTAGAACATTTTCTACACCTGCATATTTTCGAACAAATTTACGATTTCACATCTGTCTTGGTAGTCTAGCCGCTTTCCTGTCTCCTTCACCGTTTCCTGTGTTCTGTTTTCGGCTGCGTATAATTCCTTAATGCAATGCATCAACTAGCCCAACGAGTTCTACTATCACATCTGTCTTTTCAGCAAGTCGGTACATTCAAGAAGGAGAAATAGTGCAGTTTCATTTCAGTGGTGCAGATACAACAAGACACTAAAACAAATGGTGAGGTGGCGATATGAAGCAGGTCTCATGTTCTAGTCTGCTTTAATGCATGCGTGAGGTTGCAGATTCCGAGGCCTAAATGCGCCACATATTGCATAGACAGATGGGTGCAAGAGCATGGGGTTCAAATTCACCTATGTCTGTGTGCTGCACTTATAAACCAAAGAGCAGAGTGCACCGCATTGTGAACTGGTTTAGGTGGTGTAGGCGAATTGAATTAGAACCAGTATGTCAGTAGGCACGCACACATTTGCAATGCAGACTTCATATGTATATGTACAAAACACACATGGTTACTTTATAAAATGAAACACAGATATAGACACTTATCTGAGGTCAGTTTCAGCCATGTAGTGGGTCTTTTTGCTATATAACAAGCATTGTGAAATCCCGAAAGCTGCATATCCTTGCCTAGTTCCCAAGCTTCAGTCGGCATACCCCTTTGCGACACAATGTGTACATTTGCACACATGACCTACTTTTGCCATTTCTATTCACTAGTGACAGTAAAGAGAGAACGAACGCTGAGCTAATGGTAAATTAAACGTTCTTGTTACCGAAAATTCTTATATATTACTTCTGGGTGAAATAGTTTGCTACACACGATCACTTTGGTGATCGGGTGAAGGCAGTACATTGTTTAAAGAGATGCGCCACTTGGGGTGTTTTGACAGGAATTTCGAAATGTTTTAAAATATTTTTTGGGAACACTTGCCATCAGCGAATCACTAGTGGATGTAATTTGAGTGGGCAATTGAATTCGTTTCGTGAAGAAATATGGCAAGACAGTAATTGAATACATGCACGTAGCCAGGATTTTTTTTCGGGGAGGGGGGGGGCAAGGCCTAATTGTTCGAAAAAAAGTCTTTCAATGGCAAAAAGAAAAAAAAATTTGCCCGGGAATATAGAAGACAGGACGAATTTCGGGGGCGGGGGGGCCTGGGCCCCACTGTCCTCTTGCCTCATTGAATAATTATATCACAATTGCAATTAATTGCTATAAAATACACTACAGCTAATTAAAACACTTCTACTCTCTTTAAATTGGGTCTCCAGAACCTCGACATCAAATTGTAGAAATTTCATGCATTTATGGACGGTCTATCATAATGCATGCCACAAAGGGATACCAAGAATGCAATTATTCACCAGCAGTTATCCATGACACTAAAATTTGCAAATGCCACCTAACCTTTAAAAACTGAACTAATGACCAATGGTGTACATTTTGCACATTGGTTTCTACATTCCAGCATTTTACCATGGGTTGCTGCACTTATTTGATTTAGCAGAGCACATATACGAGAAGAAAAGTTGCACAACTAAACCTCCTTTGGTTTGCATTTTTAGTTTTCAGAAGAGACTGAAGCACCAAACATGAACAGGTTTGCAAAATGTTTATTGTTCACGTTTTATATCCAAAAAGTTTATGTACACCACACACTTGCATGCTCCACAGTTGAGCGCACAGCGTGTACAATGCCACAAAACATTTTTGTTTCCTTACACAGCACTTTAACAATGAACGATTTGGACAGAGACCGAAAGACGAAGTCTAACGGGCGATGGATAGCCTGTCCAACTACAGTAGCTGCTCAGTGGTGGAACAGGCGTAGACCACTGTGTACCAAAGTGATTCCGTACTCGTCGCATGCCTCCACAACTCCTTGATCGTTGGTGGAACCTCCAGGGCTGACAATGTACTGCACACCGCTCTGAAAAAATCCATGCACACAGACATCGAGCCATCTGTCTTGGATTGTGCCCAAGAATGTTGAATGTCCAAAAGGTATAAGAGTTCACGCTATCTAAAATGCACCGTGCTAACAGACTTGTGAACTTGAAGTACAATGAGAATTCGCCAGCACGTAGTAAAGGCCGGCGCAGAAGGCATTTAACAAACACGTACTTAGGTTAGCACGTAGATATTTACAAGTAGGAATCGTGTGCACAATTTAGGCTTGCACGCTGAGGTATCAATGACATCTTGCATTTTCTCATGCATAGTCTTCTCTACTTAAAGACCTTACACAGGGTGTGGGCCTTACAAGAGACATGCTTATGGCTACTCAGTGAAGCCCTGAACTGCACTTTCACTGCTATGTGAGAAAATGCTACTGGCTGCCGATTAGGGACACTTTTAATCAATCACACTAGTGGCTTCAGTTGCCCTCGTCATATGATGAGCTTATCTGATCGGCACCCTCCTGAAGTTAGCCATATTTTATACCGCCTATACTGTTTGGGATTCCTGTCATCTTGAGGGCCTGGATGACTGCCTCAAACAAAACAGCAAACCATGCATTTAATACATACACGCATACTCTTAACATGAAAGTGGTTTATGATGGGGTCCACCAAAAATTGACTCGCATAATTTCTGTCACAGAGCTGATGTCAATAAGAGAACGCATGGGTAGCTGAGAAAGGAATTCGCAAAAAAAAAAAAAGCTTTGACCAAGTTATCCAACAAGCAAAATCAAACCTATGCCACGGCTTTCAAGCACAGAAGCCAGACACTCTGAACACTGCACCACAAATGCAAACAGTTTCCTCAGCGCAAGTGCACCATTCTATACGATTTCCGCTCTTGACAAGATTCCACCATCTAGGAGCTGTACAGTGAATTAAGTGGTACACCAAAGTGCAGCTTAAATGTTCCTGTGTTAACTCATCCATCTGTCCATTTCATTCAATATTCATCAGCCTGTCTACACCCACTGCAGGGCAAAGGCAGTGGGCTTAGTCTCCCAGGTTTCTCTCTCCCATGTTACGCTAATTAGCCAGGTCCCGTGCTTGCTGCGGCCCCGTTATCCCTGCAGACTTCTTAATTTCATCTGCCCACCGAACTTCCTGCCTCCATTTGGCACTTGCCATATAATTCACGACTTATTGAAAGCATGAAAGATAAATATTACCTGACGCGCCCTGTCAATGTTGTCTCTGAATGGGAAGAAAGCATCCGAACTGAGGGCCACGCCGGACAACTTGGCAATCCAGGCCTTCTTTTCTGCCTGTTGTAAAAAAAAAGGAGAGAGAGAGAGAAAGGAGACATAAAAAGCCTCTCTTTGCAGAGCAACAGCCAGTGCATTTAATTCTAAATACTTCAAACATGATGAGAGAGAGAAAGTTATAGTACACTAAGGATCATGTTTATGTGAATCCTGTTTGGAAATTGTACATTTCGACTACGTAATACCACTCTCAGTAAAGAAAGACAGCCCACCATCAACAGCAATACCAAAGTAACCCATCTGCTTTAGTGTAATCAAACACACCTGATTAAATTTAACCAGCTGAGGGAGCTTCCAATAAACAGGCATGAGGCCTCATTTTAATTGCAATACAAAAGTTTTGATCAACCGTCCAAAAGACAGGCTTGGTTGAGAGATGAAGTAGTTAATGGTTGCAGACAAGCTCTCGCTGCCTGATGTTCTTTCATGTAGCCTAACATCTAGGAAGACTGGCATTTGCATTCAGTTTTAAAACAAAATGGAGCTACTATAAAGCCGACAATGAAGGCTATATTGAGCACTAAATGACTTGGAAACTGTTACAGGTACATTCACGGAAGTCCTCACAGCATGCAGAATCACATGCAATAGCAGAGTCGAACCTTAGCAAGAAATGCTAACAAAGTTAGCATTTCTTGCCTGTCACAATGTCGCAAATACCAAAAGTACACCATAATGAATATCACACATAACAGACATCTTCATGTCAGATTGGTTGTGACTCGTAACGAGAGTTGACTTTATTGTGACGAGACAGTCCATCTCGGTGATCAGAAAACTCACCTCAGTTAGCTGGGGCACAGGGTTCTCCACAGAGTTGTGGTACTGCTCCAGAGGCATGTCCTACACAGGTGATAACATTACATCATAAAACATTTCTGTACATTACAGTACAAGAACACAATGCAAAAGAGAGACTAAGACACGTGCCTCCCCAAAGACACCGCCAACGTAGACGTCGATGATGTTGGAGATCTCGGCACGCTTGACACCCTTCTTGAAGACCATGCTCTTGATGTTGGGGTGCTGCCTCAGCCACCTATTGATTGCAATTATTTTCCGTTATTGAGCTGCATTAGTAAACCTCAACCCATGAAAAAAAAAAGCATGCTCAGAAGCCCCAGAATAATAACTGCACAAATAACTTTACCACAATGCACTCTCTCCACAAGGCCCCACAACCCATGCCATACAAGCTGAACTAATGTTTAAATAAGCAATGCTCAAAAATGGTCTTCACTTTAACGTTACTGCCCACAGCTTAGTGCCTGCTATCACTTTGTGCCCTGCAAACAATCATTTCATCCTAGGCAGAGGTTCATCACTAATGATTACAAAATCAAATTTGTAGTTTTCTAGCCCATCAAGTGCCCGAGTAACATTGCAATGTCACCAAAGACATACAATTTGACAAACAAAAACAGCAGCTATAAAAGTGAGCCAGGCGTAATGAATAATCCCTGTTCTATGCCCATGATGTGTGTCTAGTTGTGCATGTAGGAAATAAAAGATACAATTGTCCAGTAATACCGCAGAGCCACCTTGCATCGTATGGAACAGCTAATCATTATTAATGAATGAAGGGCTTTCTCTATACCAAACATATGTACATTCAACAATCTCAAATGTACACAGATGAACAAACTTTTTTGCCAGTGAAACGGAACAAACATTGGCTCAACGGGAGAGTAGTAAACACAACTGAAGCAGAATTATCTGTCGTATTAACTACGCCCCATTTTTGTGCTGTTTGTTCCACTGAGTTACGTGCCAACCATCCCAGTTCAGTACTCTCCTGTTCTTAGACAGCCTTTAGAATAATCAATAATGTTGTGTTACCAGCAGTTACTCGCAGCGTTGCCAGGGCCAGCATTATTGAGATTTCCCGCACAAGGTGTCATTACCAATGAAGAGTTGCTGATTGCAGAAGATACACATGTTATAGTTAGCCAGGAAAATTCAGTCATCAGCCAAAGCCCAACCCAAATCTCGTATATCTGCAACTTACTGATCTGTATCTACACGCGCACCGGAGCAATTGTTCGACTCACCAGTTGTTGGCCTTGTCACCTGCAAGTCGTGTGCAGTGAATTCGGGACTGCTGGCCAGCACCGATGCCAATCACCTACAAAAGGATGTGATGTTTTGGGTTTCTTCGGAATGACACACTGTTGGAGGGACATCAGAGATCTAGACACACATAGCATTGGTGCAAAACATGCTGCCTATGTAGTAATATTTACCAGAGCACTACACATTTTACAGCCTATATCTCGATACTGAAGCTCGACGGCGCTGCATTCGTGGAAAGGCAGGAAAATATAAACCAAGGTTGAAAGCAAGGCAAGCTCAACAATAGATGGCAAAATTCATTCAGGATTTGAACCCAGGACCAACATCTTTCCAGTATGGTTGCTCTAGATACCATTTCTGCTAACCATTAGGCTAGCAGATTGCAGTACAAGAGTTTTAGTCACTATCATCCGAGCCTCGTGATAAGACGACGTTGGTGTTGGTTCTGGGTTTGAATGCTGGAGCAGGACGAATTTTTTGTCAACTATAATACTCGGTTACAACCTAAGGAAATATGTCAGCTCCTCCCACAGCCCTCCCACAGCCATTGCTGTCCCTCCCACAGAACAATTTGCATAAGTGCTCCACTCAATAGCACTTACTCATTTTCGAGTGTATCACACAACTGACTTTCGTATACAGACCCACGTTTGTGTCGCTGGTTTCAGGTCAGAAACTTGAATGCCCGGGTAAATTTCGTCAGGGATCCTGACATCGCTGCTCAGTCATATGTAAAATTTTAGGTTGTAACGACAAACCTTTAACTCTTAATAATGCTACGTATCAGCGGCATTGCGGCCAAGGAGACGAAGAGAAGGACGAAACAGACAGACTGGCGCGTGTTGTTCGCGTCGGTTGTGCTGCTCGCCTAAGCTGTAAACAATACAGGGATACGTATCCCTTTGAGTTGGTGTCTTTTTCCGTAACATATTTGGTGGAGTGGTGCGATCCCCTACCTCGCCACGGAACTCCGCAGCGGACGTTGTCTCGAGGATTTCCCCATGGTCTCCCAAGACTCGGCTACATCCCTGCCGCTCGCATTGCCTCCTGCCCTACCTGGCCACCGGCCGCACCCACTTTCGTCACGCTTCCCGCGGTGAAAGAGCCTGGCGTCTTCTCGGGCCTCGAAGGTTCTGATGTCGACCAATGGGTGCGCCTGTACGAACGCGTCAGCGCCAGTTACAGGTGGGACCCCACCCTTATGCTGGCGAATGTCATATTTTACCTGGACGGAACCCCTCGTCTCTGGTTTGACACCCATGAGCATGAGATTACTAGCTGGGACAGCTTTAAGGAAAAGATCCGCAAACTTTTTGGCAACTCTCTTGGACGTCGCCTCGCCGCAAAGACTGAATTATCGACTCGCACGCAAAGCTCCACTGAGTCCTACCTCAGTTATATTCAACATGTCCTGGCCCTCTGCCGCAAAGCCGACAAAACCATGTCTGAGCAAGAACAAGTTGCGCACATACTCAAGGGTATCGCCGATGACGCGTTCAACTTGCTGTTGTGCACTAACGTGTCCTCTGTCGATGCGGTACTTCAACAATGTCGTCGCTTGGAACAGGCTAAAAGTAGGCGTGTCTCCCAACTGTTCCCGCGCCTTCCGAATACCGCAGTGACGTCTTCTTGCCTCGCTACATACCGGCAACCGGACGCCTGCGATAACTTGACCCAACTCGTTAGGCGTGAACTTGAAGCAGCCGCCCCTGTTATCGTGGCACCACCATCCTCTGACACACCTCCTTCCGTCCCTTTACCCCTTCTTCAAGCAGTAATCCGACAGGAAATTGCCAGCATGGGTATCTACTCTATTTCGACGCCTCCCCGTACCGACTTCCCACCACACTTCACGCCCCCACGTCGACTCCCGTCTCCCGTCTGGCTCGCCACCAGCGTTCTGTAATCCGTCCGAATGGAGAACACCTGATGACAAGCCCATAAGCTTCTACTGTCACCGAATAGGACACATATCTCGTCATTGCCGACGTCGCTGGGCTCCTCCTGCACAAAATTTCCCGCCTTCCTTCAATAATCGTCCCGCTCCTCGTTCTGCAACCAGCCCAGACCACTCTGCCCCTCCTGCCCACTTCGCCCCTCCAGCCCACTTCGCCCCTCCGGCCCACTACGCCCCTCCGGCCCACTACGCCCCTCCGGCCCACTACGCCCCCTCAGGCCTACTCTTCCCATCAGGACCACTTTGCAACTCACGATCCCCACTACTCCCGCTCTCCCTCACCCCACCGTCGCCAGTCCCGTTCGCCTCAGCCCCGACGACCACCTTCCCCCACTCCCCCACGACGTTCGCCGACGGAAAACTAAATGCTGCAGCCCCTGGAGGTGGCGCTGCATCAATCGGACCAAGCGAAAATACTCTATTGACCATACCGACGAATAGGAACCTTATTGACGTACAAGTCGACGGAGTGCCTGTGACAGCTCTAGTCGACACTGGTGCTCAAGTTTCCATTATGAACACTGATTTTAGACGCAAGCTCAAGAAAGTTCTCACACCTGTGTCTTTTTCCGTAACAATATGCGTAGAATTTACATAAGCCGCGAACAAGTATCTCTGGTTCGAGCGGAAACCAGCTAGCACAACTGTTTTTCACAGGTGAAGGGCAGGAGCTGTGGTTATGTGGGCGAAGCTACTATTTTTTCTTAGGTTGTGACCCAGTATAGACCCTTTCGCTGTTTACAAACGCAGGTGCTGGATGGCTTCCAGTTTTGTGTGTCAGCGTAGCCTAGTAGCATCGGTGAGGAACGAAAGCCTTAGCGAGTAGCTCGCACATTAACACTTTTCTCCCTGTGTCTGGCCAAATATTTCAAATGAATATTCTTCTAAGCTATACACAAAATTATAAGAGTTAGTCCTTAACTTTAAGTGCCTTCGTTTTACATGAAAGCGTAAAAAGAGCCTTTCCTTACTCTGGCACAGCTTAAAAAACACGCTTTCTCCTGCGGTGTTAGAGAGTGATAATCGAGAGTGATAATTGAAGTTGGCGGAAGTTTGTTGGGATATAACACGTGCTGCTACTATTGCAATCTTGAAACCAAACAAAAAGGCGAATAGGAAGCTTTTGAGAAACCTGTATAAATTTCCTTTGCATCTTTCTGCTACAGATGAGCTGACAGTTTCTCCATTTCATTTAAAACACACATTAAGTGTCCTTAATTACAGAAGCACTTACCTGTCCATCCTTCGCATAGCAGACAGAGTTGGACTGGGTGTACTTGAGGGCTATCGTGGCCACAATCAGGTCCCGGATGGCAGGCTCTGGCAGCTGGATTTCAGAGGGACGCACGTAAGTTCAAGCACAGTGAAAATCTACTGCCGCTCCTGCTTTTACCAACAGCCAGGCAGCTACCAAAACTGGTAAGCACCTTCCCGACCAAACAAAAAACTGCCTCTTCTGGGCCTTACTTTACTCAGTTCACTGGCCTCTAGTTATCTTATAAAGCATTTACTTTTGCAATTCCTCAAATTCTCTACATTCAAAGACTGGCCAAGGATTCAACATACAATTACACCTGACATCTAAATGCTGATTATACACACAACAGCACGCACCTCTAACTTTCTAAAGCGATGCTTCCTCACGGTTTGTGTGTGCATGTGTTCAGTGCTTTAGCAGTGATGCTGCCTGTTTGGTGCTGCAGCACACAGGAGCATTTTCCATGTCATGAGAGACTTCAAACTTCATTCTATATGTGGAGGGATGGAGCGTGGGCACTGATGTGTTGTACATTATTTTCTAGTCACTGAATAGAGCAATATGTATGTTGCTCATGATGCAAGACGTACTTGTTGCTAACAGGTAGACAACATGCACACTGAGCTAAATGTGTAAAGCACTTAGCTTCCAGTGTTGACTGCACGTCCGCATTTAATTTTCTCTCTCAACCTGCGCACTAGACAGTAGTAGTATATCTCAGGCCGAAGACAGCTTATGGCCTTAAAAAAGCATTTAAAAAGTATGAAATGGACCAGCACTCACTGTCTTGGTCTTTGACACAATGTTGGTGAAGAGATCCCGATTGATCTTGGCGTCGTTGCGGCGTTGCTCAAGAGTCAGGCCAAACAGTGTGCGGGATTCCATGAGCGTTGGCTCGTAGTTCGCATCCATCTAGCCGAAATGGAGAAAATTAATTTTTTTTCTCCAAAAAATTGTTTATTGAGCGTGAAGCTCCACTGCCTCTGAGTCACAGCGGTTCAATGTTTCCTACAGAATTGCTAATGCTGAACGAACTGTTTAGTATTCACATGTCTTCAATAACAGAAACTACTTAATGGTGATGCACAATTTGCACCAAAAATTTCTAGCTTTTTCAGTACACTTTGTATAACATACAGCATGAAAACTAAAAAGCCACCAAGTTGACTACCCTGCAGCACGTACACTAAATGGCAGAAAAAAATGTAAGCGAGGCCTGTTCCGTGGTGTAGGTATTGAAGTCGCATGCAACAGGACGTTGTGTAAATGTATTCTTGTCCAATAAAGCACTGCGAGTCTTTGTAACACGCTGCGGCTAAGTCTAATACATGAAACAGTTTTGAAAAGCCTCCTCAACTATTGCGCACTATTGTTGATAAAACGTGGCATCGCATAACACCCTGTTTTTCACTGCTATTGTGAGGATTGGAGCATAATGCTCACACATTTCAATGCACCACAGAAGCAGAGTTTGTTCCACTGGATCAGATTTCGACATCAAAAGTTGTGGTTTGGCAAGAGCAAACTTCAAAATTGCGCCGTCACATTATGTTTTGAAAGCAACAATACCCACAATTACACACCAGAAATGCTTGCTAAAGTGTCACTGACACCACACATGCATGCTGCTCATCAAATAGATGTCACAACATTTTATCAACAATTAAGAGCTGCTCACTTGCTTCAAGTGCCGGTGCATTAAAAAATTACTAGAGCTGTGCGAATAGCAAAATTTTGGGTGCGAAGCGAATTCAATTATTAAAGTTAGAGTACGAATCGAATAGAATATTTTTTGAATATTTCTCGAATACTGTCGCGAAATTACAGAAAAAAATGTTGCAGAGGATACCTAAACATATTCTTATGTGATAGAAACATGAAAGAGTTTCTTTTGGCTAAGTTGGTTAGTTGCTGAAGAGGTGGTGTTCCCTAGTTCTCCTAAGAATGAGGCAATGCAGAGGTCGAATCGTATTTATTTACATTATCTGGTGCAACCAACGTGGTGTCGACAACACTTTACACGTCAAAGGAAAAGACTATTTTCTCAACCTCTCCTCCTACTTCAACTTCTGTGGAGGCCCAACTGATGTGGTAAACAAGGGCGCGCTCCCTTCGAGTCCGATTATCCTAATCTGCCTCTTAGATGCCAATGTATAAGAACATCTGAAATTCTGCACAATGAAAATCTTCGGCATCCGATTTTTCAGACTTTCTGCCCAAATTTCAGGTCCGAAATGGCATTAATTAAAGCCCCCGTCTCCGTCGTGTCTCATAGGTCCAAACCAGCGCTTTCGTGAGTCGATCCATTTGTGGTTGTAGCAGAGTCCCAAAGGCAGCTTGACCACAAGGCTAGAGTGTGATGGTGTGAAGCATATTGAAAATCTGAAGGGGCCACTGTCAAGGCCCCAACGGTGCAGTGCGGCTGGTGCGGCAATGCCTTTACGGATAAGCATCAGAAACGCACGGAGGCGTGATGGCAGCAAGCGGCAAACACACCAGTACGGCTTAATTACTGATAACTAGAGCTGTGCGAATAGCAAAATTTTGGGTGCGAAGCGAATTCGAATATTGGAGTGTGAGTGCGAATCGAATCGAATAATTTCGAATAATTTTCGAATATTTCTCAAACATTTTTCGAATAATTCGAAGTGAAATTACAGAAAAAGTTGCAGAGAATCCCTAAGTATGTTCTTGTGAGATAGCAACATGAAAGTGTTTCTTTTCGCTAGGTTGATGAAGCGCTGGTGGGGTCATATTTCATAGTTGTGTTTCTTATCAAGAATGAGGCAATGTAGAGGCCGAATTGTATTTATGTACATGATTTGGTGCAATCAAAGTGTTGCCGACAACACTTTACACGTGATAGGCAGAGACGCCATTTCCTCAGCCTCTCCTCCTGTTTCAACTTCTGTGGAAGGCCAACTGATGTGGCGGACAAGGGTGTGCTCCCTTCAAGTCCGGAGTACCAAATCTGCCTCGTAGACGTCGATATATAAGAACATCTGAAATTTTGGATGCTAAAAAGCTTCGGCGTCCGATTTTTCGGACTCCTGCCCAAATTTCAGGTCCAAAACAGAATTAATTGAGACCCTAACTCTGCCACATATCTTTCATCTCATGTGGAACCAGCGTTTTCTTGAGTTATACATTTGAGACCGTAGGGCGGCTTGAAAGGCAGCTTTGCCGCAATACGGGGGTGTGATGAGGTGAAGCATATTGAAAAAAGGGGACCACTTCCAAACGGACGTTGACTCTGTCTCTCTTGGCTAAGTTCAACCGTAACGACCTTGAAAGGCAGACTTTGCCGCAATACGGGGGATGTGAGGAGGTGAAGCATATGAAAATCTAGGGACCACTTCCATCAGACATTGA
>NC_051180.1:116235455-116269453 GCF_013339695.2 Rhipicephalus sanguineus
AACAATTTCCAATGGATATGTTAGATTTTACCACACCTTTAAAATTACTCTACGAATTTTAAAATGGGAGACGTTTAGTAGCTTAAGTAAAATCACAAACCGCATCAAATACATATTTGCGGCAATGGTGCTCCGGGTTATGCTCCCTCGTCCAGGCCGCTTGGTCTTCAAGAACCTGTGCTGTCCATGTGTGCGCATCCATCGGTACTGTTTACTGATTTCTTTCCCGCTGCTTTCTAACGTTATCACCGTTAATTAGTTTATGTTTCGTTCTCGCTCGAGACGCTTGGGGACCACTGAGGTTAGCTTCAACAATATAGTGATCACTGCCTAAAATATGTGTCGTTCTATTCCCTTCTAGGTTTTCGATGCGCCTACCATACTGAGCTCCGGACTTGTGTCCGTCATTCCTGTTATTCCTTGTCTGGTTGGACAATCAAAATCGTTGGTTGAATACCGTGAGCTGTGACTGCTGAGTTTGTGTCATCAGTACCTCACCTCTGCCAGTAGTTTTCTTGTATCCCCCAATCGATGTGAGCGCAATTAAAGTCTCCAGCCACTATGAGTGGAGTCTCATTTGCCGCTGCGGTGATTTGTGCTATTAGCTGGGCGCAGCGCGTTGCTGGCATGCTAGGTGGACTATAGATATTGGCGATAAGTAATGAAGGTTGTCGGATGTCGATTGGGATAACCTCAAGGACAACGTTGTGGACTATATGAGGGAAATTACATTGTGTATGCCTTATATGAGAGCTTGCACAATGTCTATTGTTGTTTGGCAGATATAGCACCGCTTGATGCGGACGCACCCACGTTGACGGAGGCCATACTTAACGTTTTTGTACAATCCCGGGCAGTGGCGCTGCAAATAACTGCGTTCACGGTCAAATTTCTTCTATTTCACTTCACATTTTGCGTTACTTTTTGAACGAACACGTAATAACTGAAGCTAGTTTTAGGAAACGAAGGAAAACCAATACAGCTATAAAAGGTGACACTAAGAATAAAAGAATTCGGCAGATTCCACGTACCGTTGGAGTCGATGTTATGCGAAGCATGCGGCGGGAAGGTGACTGTGGCGTAATTTTTTTTAGAGAGCGAAACGTTACAAAATGACGTTAAACATCTGTATAAATTTTATACGCACTCATATATGTTGAAGAGCCGCATATGTGTTATATAACCAGTTGTTTACAGTTGGGTAACGCTACCAACGGCAACGTGGGTATTACCAACGCCAGAAGCGGCACGCTGATATGTAGTGCTTATACTTGTCCCTTATGATGGAGAACGCAAGCACGTTTCACGAACCCGTGTGCATGTATGGAACAGGTTCTTGACAGTTCTTAAAGAAGGTCATCAGTGAGCACCAGCAGCTGGTCATGACTTGTTATCGGACTACGATATCGGTCATGACCACGGTGACGAAGGGTCCATGTGCACATGTAGTGAAGTATGAGGTATACAGTACAGCTGTTGGAATTCGTCGATGCCTTGGTCATTTCGTGGACAATTGTTTGTCAATAGAGCCGGCGACATGCCGGAACCTGAAGTCACCCTTCGCGTTGGTGAGTTATAGGCCGTCGAGGCTGGTAGGCCTGGATAGTGCTCCGTAGACCAACATCAGTGGATGGCGCTTTTCGTATTCGTAGACTACCTGGGCGTATGTGGCCTACGTAGCCTATATAGTCTACAAAGCGGCTGTCAATATATCTGGCATCATCCTTGGTCAGCATGAGGCCATCGCCCAGCCTCGTAAGAAATGAAGAGGGCACTGCATAGTTCTGGCGGACTAAGTGCACTTTACGGTGCGGTGATGTGAATATCATACGTAACTTTCGTTAATGTATCCCTCCGGCGTCGAGCAGTGCTTCAATATAGCTTGCTGAATCATAGGAATACAAATGTAATGTTTATTAGACTGCTATAAAAGCGAAGCTAACACTGGAATCACAGACGGTAATCTGATATGACGCCTATATCGTAAAAGTACACATCGCAGTATTATCATGTAGTGTTTATTGCTTTCTTGTAAAATTAGATAGCGAGCACCACAACCACTTGTACCAGCTCGTTGAATTCACGGTTTTCCCTTAATGATAATTACCACTGATGTTATCAATTAATGGGAACAGTTGCTTTTCGCGTAAAAGAGGCTCGATTGATGCCGCACGCCGATATCGAGAGTGCCAAGCACATACCATTTTCAAAAGCAGGGGTGGCCGGCGGAAAGCACTCCAACAAACAGCTTTTTCGATGCGACTGCGAGAAACATACGGTCGCTCGCAACTCCAGCCAAAAAAGAAAAACAGGAAGAAATTGTGCACAGCCACACCTGCCGATAAGCAGTGAACAAGCGTTTCTTTAAGATATCGTTTTTGGGATGGGCCAACAGCAAGGTGGGCTGCTTTCCACCGGTGCCTGGCCACCCCTTCATTGGAATATGGAGTGCGCTTGGCAATCTCACTGCGCCGCGTATCGCAATTTTGCGGCGCCGGCCACAGTTCACTTGTGCTAATCTGTTTCCGTGGCGAATGTAGTACATTCGTGTCCAGGCGGACAGCAAATAGAACCCTGCCGTAATTTCTGTGAATTATATTGTTTTAGACCTTGTTTGTTCATTTTAACCCCGTTTTGAGCATTGCTAGCCTTGTTGGGGCCTTTATTGGGCGCTTGCTTTACTGTGAGCGTGATCACGCCACATGAGATGCATGGATGGGCAACAAGCTGGGCCCCTGAAGTGTTCCGCACTTAAAACTGCTATAGAACGACAGTAATATTGGCACATGCGAAACGCATGTGTACCATATTACAATAACAGTTTGGTCGTGGTGGAAAACTTGGGCGCGCTTTTAAGGTCGTCGAGCCGCGCGTTGCCATGCGCGCGCGCCTCCACCGGGCGAGGTCGCTCGTGCGCGCATGCTTATCTCGCGATGGGGGGGTGGTTGTAGGTCTTGTGCTCTCACCGCAAATTTGCGTTAAGTGCCAGAACGCGCTGCTTATACAAATAAGTTACAACTGCGACAGTTCGCGCTCATCCTGTGTGTACTTGTGCGTTCGTTCAGTGCGTCCTCGTTTGTTGTTTGAGCAGCGGGCTTTAAAAGGACACTAAAGAGGAAAACGATTTTTCTCGTATTAGCAAACTACTATTTCACGTTACCAAAAACACCATGCTTGCTGCGAGAAGACGCTTAGTAAGCGAGAAATCGCGCAAATAGATAATGTGGGTGGCCACGCCACTTGAAGTTTCCGTACCGTTCGCCGTGAAGTCACATATTTTGACGGCGCCTACTAGGGCCTACGTAGTTCCTAAACGGTGAAAATGAAGTACACTGTCTTCTGAGGGGGCCATATAGGGTTAATATACCAAGTTTGAGGAAAGTTTGTTGAACAAATGGCGCCAAAGTACGATAAATGCACTTTTGAAATCCGTGACATCACGCGTGGAAATTTTGGCTCGAAATATAAAATTAAACTTTGAACTTCATTTTCTCCTTTATTAATACACCTGTGATGGTGAAATTGACATAGTTCTCAAAGCACAATTTATCAATCTAAACCGATTCCTTGTTTCTCTTTAGTGTGCCTTTAACTGTTGAGGTGTGACAGTTAGTTCGCGCTCATCCTGTGTATGGTTCTTTCCGTGCGTCCATTCTGCTCGAGCAGCGCGTTGCGAGTTTCGAGCTGCTTGCCGTTCTTCGTTACGCAGCCAAGATGCCGAAGAACAACGTAATGTCATCGGTCTCGCCCTGACCGCCGCCGAGTCCCAAGGGATTCCGGCTGACGGCTAAGGGGATGAACGGGAGCAGAGGCCAAAGCCTCCTCCCCCGTCATTCTCGACGTGTGTAAATCAACGTTTTCTCTCTCGCGCGAGCGCGTGGCCTTACAATTTGTTTCTATAGCATTAATTCCTTCGCACTTGTGCCGAAACAATGCACAACAAATGCTCAGCTACGTCTGTGAAGACAAGTTTCACTTTCGTGTTATACCGATTGCTCTGACGAAGGGATCAGCCATGTTTTTTTTTTTTTTTTTTTTTATCGTTCGTAGAACGGATTCATATATGCTTCAGTTCAGTTGACTTTGGGCAAGCATGTGCGCGTGGCTTAGTGGTCAAGGCACTCGCTCGCTTTCGGACTGGGAAGACCCGTGTTAAAACCCCAGCCCCGGAAATAAAATTTATTTTGTTTGATTAATATTTCACTGGTGGGCGTCAGTTGTGGTTCAAGAAGGTTTTTTGGTGAGCACGTCATGTGGTTTTGCCGCGGCGGTGGGTTTATTATTATTTTTTTTTTGAACACCCCGATCACCAGTTCCACAGAGCAGTCAACACAAGGTTCGCTTGAAAACTTACCGCGGCATTGTGGAGTCTCCCAAAAGCCCGCCCAAATGACCATCTGCCGATGAAGATCGCCGTCCCGTAATTGGCCGCGTAGGCGTAGTGCTCGCCCGGGTGGTAAGTGGCACCACACATGATCACGAGGTCGAGGAGGAGTGACGCCAGGGCATTAGAGGTGAGGAAAACCGCCAGGTACAACCCCGTTGTAATCTTCGCCTCTAAATTCTCCAGGTTGTTGACTCGGCCACCTAGGATGAAGGTTGCCCGTCCAACGATGATTTGGCGAGCAATACTGTTCACCCCTGCAGCCAACCTCCACTCATCTCGGTAGCGCTCCATGGTTGACGAGATTGTCACGAGCCAGGGCTTCTGCTGGGCGACAAGGAAGGTGCAGGGAGTGGTTACATTAATTTGGAGCGAGTAAAGGAAAAACATCTCGCCACTTCAACCTCGGCACGGCGCCATGCAACAAAATAGAGAGAAAGAAGCAATACAAATAAATAAAGGAGAAAACTTCGTTAAAATAGACGACATGACTACAGCGGAAGGAACATGAGGAAACGTTGCCGCCTTCACAGCGTACGGCCATTAGTAGTAATGAACACTGTTATTAACGTCATTGACGTTAATAACACGAAGACGTACAACAGACTGAGGCAGCACGCGTTTGTCAAGAGATAAAAACTTCCGAGTACAGCCCTTCTAAAGGACAGAAAACTCGTTTCTTATGATGACTACTGGAAGCTATAAGGTCTATAGACCGTTTTCACGGAGAGGAGGAGCGTAGCCTCGAACCGGTGTATTTTCATCGCTTTCTCTCTCTCCACCTCGGCCGACCGCTGCCGCTGGTGTGTGCGGATTCCCGAGTTTTGCACTGCGTGGTGCGTGAGAGGTCAGCGTGTTTCCATTTTTCGACGCGCTGAAACAATTGTGCCGCCGCAAATCGAAATGTCGGACGAGAACAGGTCGACAAGCTACCACTGCGCGGTGTTTGGCTGCGGCAACAGCTACGGAAGCCTGAAAGACTGGCAGCCAAGGCATGCGAAGTGCACGCTTCTCTCAGGTCGCACGCCTTCTTCTCCGACAAATAGTATATTATTATGTGGGGTGTCTGCACTTATGGCCATTTCTCCAAGACACCACACCAGCTTGTGATTGTGCTAGGGTGCTGGTACACCTTATCTGCTCCAAAGAGAACCAATGTCAAGGCTGACGATTAATACACAAAATGTTTGGCCAAGAGTTGTTCTCATGAACCTCTCTGATTTCTATGCTACAGCACATGATTTACAATGCCTGCGGCTAGAAAATGTTCCATCTTAGTGCGTGCAATTTCGAGATTATTGAATGAGCACTTTTCAATTTACATGACAGAAAGGCCCGCATGACATGTGTTCTTTGGCGTAGGTACGCGTTTCTAACGTTTCGTCGAGAGCACGTTCTTTCTCGACTTGTCAATTTCGTGACGATAACTTGGGTAGCGTTATGACAACCGCACTTTTTTTTTCGCGCGGCAGCCTGGGTGTCGTGAATAATTGGCCCACGTTCGTTAAAGCCAGGTCGTTACCTGGACACGTGCGCTCGTCGTAATGCTTCTGAAATACTCACCAGAAAACAAAATTGACAATAATGTTACCAAGAACGAGCGCCCTTTCGGTGTATCGCTAGTGGCGGCGGCTCGCGCCGAAGCGAACTTACGCCATGCCACTCTTCCAGGCGTGCAACAGGCTTATTTTTATTTTATCATCGGCGTTGTTTCTACGCCGAATTTTGAGCTCACACGTCGTACTTCTGTTCCTTATCCTGCGCAAGGATCAGAGGCCACAAGCTACGACGGCGACACGAATAAACACAGGCATCGGTGTTTGTGCTCCTGTCGTTCCGTGAACATTGTATTGCAACTTGCCAAGCGGAACCAAAAGGGTCTGTGAGGGATTAGAGTTACGTTGAACTTGAATAATCACGGCATGGGAACCCGGGAGCCATCTTAAACACTAATGTGCGCACCTAGCGCGCAGCCGGACAATGGCCTACGTGTTCGCTCGTCTCCATTTACGTTTCTCCGATTATACTTCGACAGTTGTACTAAATGTTAACGCTATTTTATAGTGATTATTCCAAGAACCTCACCCGGCCAGCTATAACAAAACATGCAATTACCAATTTACACATGCTGCTTAATTAAGAACTGCATTGGCGTTACTCTCACCGTTGGCGCTGCTCCGGAACCTCTCGTGGGCCGCCGCTGCTTGCTGTTTCAGCCATTTTGAAGCTGTAAGCTTAGCGATTATTTATCAGCGCCTTTACACTCGAAAAGCGTTGCCCTGTTTTGCCCGTGTACCGCGAAGAACAGCAATACCTTGTGAACCGAGCGCATACGCTGCATACACCGCCGCGGAACCCCACACAACGGAAGGGCGGCGAAACGTCGCAGACGATAGACGGCGCTGCGGCGGTGGAGTGCTTTAAAAATGGCAGCCTCCTTGTGAAATTAGTGTATATGCTTTGTTTGTTTGCTTATCCGCAAGACTGTGGTACATACCCACTCTGGGAGATTGGCCATGACAGCGTACATAACATTTCGATGATAACTATAATAACTCTTATTAATATAAAAAGGGAAAAAAAACGTAAAAAAATAGAAAGAGAGAAAAACAAGGAAATAACAGCTAATTTATTTAACAAAACTTTGCACTTTCGAGCAGACCAGATAGCTGTGTTTATCTGACCAGAACAATTTAGAATGGATATGTTAGATTTTGCCACACTTTTAAGATTGCGCTACGAATTATAAAATGGGAGCCGTTTAGTAGCTTAAGTAAAATTACAAACCACACCAAATCCATCTTTGCGGCAATGGTGTTCCGGGTTACACTCCCTCGTCCACGCCGCTTGGTCTTCAAGAACCTGTGCTGTCCATGTGTGCGCATCAATCGGCATAGGCGTGCGCACAGGGTGTGGCAAGGGGGGCGCCCCCCCCCCCCCCCCTGTTCACCTAAGAGGGGGGGGGCACAATGTCAGCCCCACACATTGACATAATGGCGAAGGGGGGGGGGCGCTGCGACACGGAGGGGGCGCGATATCAGTGCCATACATTGACATAATTGGGAGGGGGGGGGGGGGGGCGCTGTGACTAACCTTCGACTAGAGTCACTGTATATGCTACCTTTAGGTAGCAGAGTAGTGCATAGGTCCGGCTAGCAACCACAGCTATGCGGTGAAGTCGCACTTCGTTTTTGCAGGCGACATGCCTACCGTGTCGCCGGTTAGCCTGCCTCGCGTGTCGAAGACCGGCGATAAACATTGGCTGTCGATGGCTAGTGTTAATTCAGTTCGCTGCAGCGCCGGCGTCGAGAAATAAAAAAATTCGCCCAAGCGGCAGCTTCTCTGCAATGCATGGTTGCTAGCGGCGTTGGAAGACAGATGCGCAACTCTGCTACCTAAAGGTAGCATATAGAGTAACTCTACCTTCGACCCCCTTAAGAGGAACCCTGCGCACGCCTATGTCCGTCGGCCCTGTTTACTGATTTCTTTCTCGCTGCTTTCTAAAGTTATCCCAGTTAATTAGTTTGTTTCGTTCTCGCTCGAGACGCTTGGGGACCACTGAGGTTAGATTCAATAATATAGTGATCACTGCCTAAAATATGTGTCCTTCTATTCCATTCTAGGTTTTGGATGCGCCTACCCACAGTGAGATCCCGGACTTGTGTCCATCATTCCTGTTGTTCCTTGTCTGGTTGGGCAATCAAAATCGTTGAATACCATGAGCTGTGACTGCTGAGTTTGTGTCATCAGTACCTAACCTCTGCCAGTAGTTTTCTTGTATCCCCCAATCGATGCGAGCGCAATTATAGTCTCCGGCCACTATGAGTGGAGTCTCATTTGCCGCTGTGGTGATTTGTGCGATTAGCTGAGCGCAACCGAGGCAGGGACGGTGTAAGCAAGTCGACACGAGAGCATGTTGTCTTGCTTGCTCCGTCGCTGTCTCAGTATGTGCTATTCCGCTTGCTCGTGCTAGGTCTAAGAGGTGCTAGCGCGCGCCCCGGCGCTTTCGCTGCCGTCCATCGAGAGCGTCCGACAGGAGAAAAGAATCGCTCTCCGATAAGTCGGGAGACGGGAACGCGAGGCTCACTTGTTGCGGGATCGGCAGGAACTGTAGGTAAACTGGGAAAACTTGGCATCGCCTCATGGGGAATAATCGAGCTCTTGATTTCTCTCGTGGTTGACGCTGCACCGTCCCTAGAATTCCCCAGAAAGCGATGTTATACGGAGCGGTGACGTCTGCATCGAACTAGCCAATGAGAGCGAGGATCACCCTCCTGGAGTTACCGCTTCGCGCATGAAAGGGGAGATGTGTGGCGTGGACGACTAGTCGGTCAAGAACCAGTCCTCAATTCCTGCAATTCCTCCTACTCGGTCCTCTCCGCGCAAAACCGGTCCGTTGACCTTTGTTCTCTCTTGGCTGCGAGGCTGCCCCAAGGGCACGCTACCCCATAGAATGCGCCGACGACCTTCTTGTCGGGTTCGCAAACGTGGGAAGAATTCCAATGCTGGGTACGGTCGTAACAATACCAAGTTTGAGGAAATTTTGTTGAACCAATGGCGCCAAAATACGATGAATACACTTTTGGAATCAGTGACATCCCGCGTGGAAATTTTGGCTTGAAATTTAAAAATGAATCTTTGAACTTAATTTCTCCTTTATTAATACAAATGTGATGGTGAAATTGACGACATTATAGTCCTCAAAGCACAATTTATCAATGTAAACAGATTCATTCTTTCTAGTTAGTGTCCCTTTAACTGTCGAGCTGTGACAGTTGTTCGTTCGCGCTCATCCTGTGTATGGTTCTTTCCGCGCGTCCTTTCTGCTCGAGCAGCGCGTTGCGAATTTCGAGCTTCTTGCCGTCCTTCGCGCTGCATTAGAATTTGTTTCTATAGCATTCATTCCTTCGCCCTTGTGCCGAAACAATGCACAACAAATGCTCAGCTACGTCTGTGAAGACACGTTTCACTTTCGTGTTATACCGATTGCTCTGACAGAGGGATCAGCCATGTTTTTTTGTTTTTATCGTAGGTAGAACGCACTCGTATGCTTCAGTTCAGTTGACATTGGGCCAGCATGTGCACGTGGCCTAGTGGTCAAGGCACTCGCTTTCGGACCGGGGGGCGTCAATTGTGGTTCAAGAAGGTTTTTTGGTGAGCACGTCACGTGGTTTTTTCGCGGCGGTGGTTTTTTTTTTTTTTTTTTTTTGGAACACCACGATCACCAGTTCTACGAATCAGTCAGTACAAGTTTCGCTTGAAAACTTACCTGTTGGTTGTGCAGCATCCTGAACGCTCGGCCGAATGACCACCTTGAGATGAAGATTAGTGTGCCGTACAAGCCAGCAAAAGCGTAGTGACGTGCTGGGCTGAGAGTTGCGGTGTGGATCACCACCAGGTCCAGTACGTAGACACTGAGGATGTTCACGCCAACGAACGTCGAAAGGAAGAAGAATGCAGCCACCTGGTTCGCTGGCAAATCCACATCTGCCACTCGCGTGTCCAGCACTGCGGTAGCACGTGCCACTATGATGAGGCGGAAAAATCCGTTCAATGTGGCCGCTTTCCTCCATTCCGTAGGGTATCTCTCCATTGATGAAGAAATGGTGACAAGCCATGGCTTGCGCTGCGCGACAAGAATAGTGCAGGGAGTGGTTACATTAATTTGGAGCGAATAAAGGGAAAACATCTCGCCACCTCAACCTCGGTGCGGCGCCATGCAACAAAATACAGAGAAAGAAGCAATACAAATAAATCAAGAAATTAGGCAACTTCATTAAAATAGACGACATGACTACAGCGGAAGGAACATCGGGAAACGTTGCCGCCTTCACAGCGTACGACCATTACTGGTAATGACCACTGTTATTAACGTCATTCACGGTTACTCACAGTGGTTTCGATCGACCGCTTCTCACTTAAGTGCATCCAGTAAATGTAGACAGAGCAAGCGATGGACAAAATGTAGCATGCTCGTAGAACAGGCATCTCAACAACTCTGTTCTCTTCTAGACGTTCCGATTATGATCAGTCCTAGCTGAAGATTCTTTCTTTCTCTGTTTATCCGCAAGACTATGGTACATACCCACTCTGGGGGATTGGCCAAGACAGTGTACATAACATTTCGATGATAACTACAATAACGCTTATTATATACAAAAGGAAGAAAAAAAGTAAGAAATTAGAAAGAGAAAAAAAAAGGAAATAAGAGCTAGCTAATTGAATAACAAAACTCGGCACTTTTGAGCAGACCAGACAGCGGTGTTTATCTGACCAGAAGCATTTAGAATGGATATGTTAGATTTTACCACACTCTTAAAATTCCTCTACGAATTTTAAAATGGGAGGCGTTTAGTAGGCGTTTAGTAAAATTACAAACCGCACCAAATACATATTTGCGGCAATGGTGCTCCGGGTTGTACTCCCTCGTCCAGGCCGCTTGGTCTTCAAGAACCTGTGCTGTCCATGTGTGCGCATCTATGGGCATAGGTGTGCGCACGGGGGGTGGGGGGGAGGGGGGGCAGGGGGGGCAGCAATGTCAGCCCCACACATTGACATAATAGCGAGGGGGGTGGCTGCGACACGGAGGGGGCGCAATGTCAGCGCCATACATTGACATAATTGGGAGGGGGGGGCGGTGTGACGAACCTTCGCTCCCCCCCCCCCCTGAAGAGGAACCCTGCGCACGCCTATGTCCATCGGCCCTGTTTACTGATTTTTTTTCCCGCTGCTTTCTAAAGTTATCCCATTTATTTAGTTTATGTTTCGTTCTCGCTCGAGACGCTTGGGGACCACTGAGGTTAGCTTCAATAATATAGTGACCACTGCCTAAAATATGTGTCGTTCAATTCCCTTCTAGGTTTTCGATGCGCCTACCATACTGAGATCCGGACTTGTGTCCATCATTCCTGTTGTTCCTTGTCTGGTTGGACAATCAAAATCGTTGAATACCGTGAGCTGTGACTACTGAGTATGTGTCATCAGTACCTAACCTCTGCCAGTAGTTTTCTTGTATCCCCCAATCGATGTGAGCGCAATTAAAGTCTCCGGCCACTGTGAGTGGAGTCTCATTTGCCGCTGCGGTGATTTGTGCTATTAGCTGGGCGCAACGCTTTGCTGGTATGCTAGGTGGAGTATAGATATTGGCGATAAGTAATGAAGCTTGTCGGATGTCGATTGGGATAACCTTAAGGACAACATTGTGGACTATATGAGCGAAATTACGTTATGTATGCCTTATATGAGAGCTTGCCCAATGTCTATTGTTGTTTGGCAGATATAGCACCGCTTGATGTGGACGCACCCACGTTGACGTCTAGAGTGGCACATCTCCCTACCGATGACTAGTGGTTATGATCACGATTTAACCCTCGCTGCAGCTGAAGTTGTCAAGATATACTTGGACACCGCATACGGTGAATCCCGCGCAAAAGATGGCATCAACAAGCACATAGTAAAGACACGATATCCACTCCTTCAAAGCTCCTTCAAAGCGAATCGCAGCTGTAGATGGTGGGATTTTATAGTTAGTGTTACCTTTTATAGGTGTGTTGCTTTTCCTTTGTTTCTTAAAACTAGCTTCTGTTCCTACGTAAAAGTAACGCAAAATGTGAAATCTCGTTTCGAGTCTCATAGTTCGCGAAAATCTCGGAGGCCATACTTTACGTTTTCGTACAATCCTGGGCGGTGGCGCTGCAAATAACTGCACTCACTGTCAAATATTTCTTCTATTTTACTTCACATTTTGCGTTACTTTTGAATTAACACGTAGCAACTGAAGCTAGTTTTAAGAAACAAAGGAAAACCAATACAGCTATAAACGGTGTCACTAAGAATAAAAACCCACCATCTACAGCTGCGATTCGAACGCGGGCCTTTTTAGCGGGAAGCGGGCATTCTACCCCTGCACCGCTTCGGCGGAGCCGCGCGCAACTGCTAAACGACGACTCATTGCAGACTACCGATCGCAGCGCTGCAAGCGGATTGACCCTGTTTGGGCTTCACTTTTCGAAGCTCGTTCCAAGCACTCCCCTGTTCTAGTACACTCTTCCTAAAGAGCACAGCAGCGGAACTTCCGGTTGCAGTCACATGCGGGAGAGTCGCGTAACGTGAACGAAATGTCACGTCTCACGTCATGCCACCACCAACATTTGAATGAAAAGGAAAGGTTCTGCCTGGCATTACATAAGTGTCGCTATTTTGCCAGTGTCACTGGCTTTCCCGTGTAACTGGGGGGCCAGTAACCTACGCCGTGCCCTTCGCGGTTCTCACTATTTTGCCAGAGTCGACAGTGACTCGCCACTTCACCAGTGACGTTTCGGTTCAGGCCACGTGACTTCTCCCGTGCGATCACCGCCGAAAGTTTGTCATGAAAGGACGAAAGCTCGATCCATATCGGTCGGCAAAAGCCGGATCGCAGTGCATTCCGGCCGATTTTTAAAAGACTTGAGCAGGCAAAGGGAATGTAACGCATCTGCAGGCCGGTCAGCGATACACCTTCCCCTGTGGGACGCCAGAGATCCGGGCGATGCGACCGTCCGCCCATGGGCCTCCAAGTGCATGCAACGCTAGAGCTAGGGCCGTGCCTTGGTGGCTAGAAGTTATGGCGTGCGTACAGATGTCGTACATGATCCCGTTTGTTACCTAGGGTACCAATATGGGCTTGTTGGTTCATCTTGAACCATCGCCTATGCACCATCGCCTATGTTACCATCGCCTATGCACTCTGGAATAGATTGGCCTAGGGATTTGTCGATTGTAGCGCCGTTACCATTACTTGGCGGGGCTTTTTCGCCCGCGAACGGTTGTAATGTGGTTCAGCCGCACCGCGTTACGTTCAACGCGGCGAGCGAATCGCCATCAAGTACGCCGCTCAATTCGGCGTCGTTGCACATGAACCGGTGTTGAGCTGCGACTTCGCTCTGACGGTCTTTGCGGACATCGAGGGCGAAGAAACGGACGCGCTGCCTTGCCACAGCATGTAAGTTATGATTTCTGTTATTTGAGCTGTTTACTGTCTTTTCACAAGTAACAGCCAGAAACGCCAGTCTGCCAGTTACATATCGGATATGGCGAACAGCGGTTATGCTGCCGTTGATTCGGAGCGTGATGAATATTTCGAACTGTGGCCCCAAGAAACGTTGCACGAGGGGCTCACTCACGATCGCTACACAGGCTGGTAAAATAGAGAGTTTTAGAATAGCGTAGGCGAAGCTTTGTGTTAGCGTCTGTCACCACTGCGCAAGCGTGATACGCTGTCCTCTTGCGGGCCCCCGTTATGTGACGGAAATAGCGGGTGACTGCAACGAATGCTACCTTCGCGTACGCCATTCTAAAACTGTCCAATTAGTGGCGAGTGGCTTGTGTTTGCCTCCTCATCTTTCGAGCTACGTTTCTTTGCACTACAATTGAACGTGGTTAACTTGTACCAGCTCGTTGGATTTACGGTTTTGCCTTACTGATAATTACCACTGATGTTATCAATTAATGGGAACAGTTTCTTTTCGCGTAAAAGAGGCTCGATTGAAGACGCCGATATCGAGAGTGCCAAGCACATTCCATTTTCCAAATTAGGGGTGCCGGCGGAAAGCACTCCAACAAACAGCTTTTTCGGGGCAACTGCGATAAAGATATACGTTGCTTGGAACGCTCGCAGCTCTAGCGAAAAAAGAAAAAAGAAAGAAATCATGTGCATAGCCACATCTTCCAATAAGCAGTGAACAAGCGTTTCTTTAAGATATGGGCTTTCGGATGGGCCAGCAGCAAGATGGGCTGCTTTCCACCGGTCCGCCGGCCACCCCTGCTTTCGAAAATGCCCCGCCACGGTGGTCTAGTGGTTATGGCGCTCGACTGCTGACCCGAAGGTTGCGGGATCGAATCCCGGCCTCGGCGGCTGGCTTTTCAATGGAGGCAAAAATCTTTGAGGCCCGTGTACTTAGATTTAGGTGCACGTTAAAGAACCCCAGGTGGTCGAAATTGCCGGAGACCTCCACTACGGTGTCCCTCGTCATCATATCGTGGTTTTGGGACGTTAAACTCAAGATATTATTAAATCGATCACTCTCAACGGTCGACTCCTGATAGGGCGTGATACGGTCACTGTACTAAAAAGACTCGCAAGGCCCCTTATGCATCTGACCAGGATGACTCGAAGGCGAAATCCATCTTCAGTCGATGTACTGTTCCTTCCCCGCCCCCTTCAGAATGCTTTTTGGACGTAACGTGGTTTTTTACTGCCTCCAGGATCGGAGGCATTGCAATAAATTACTGGGGACATTAGGGAGCATTCGAATAGGGGCCCCAAAGAAATAGCGTCGAGGCCACTGCGCATGCACAAGACCCAAACAGCGTTTGGGTTTTGCGATGTGGACGCTGTTTCTCGAATTTAGCGAGAGCCCCCAAAGCCTGGGTTAAAAACTTTGCGTAAAACAAACATGCCGGCACCCACTGAAGCGACGGCTCTTGGCCAAGACTAGAGTCACAGGCGTATCTCTGGGAGGGGCAAACGGGGCGCTAGCCCCCCATCTAAGAATGATAGAGAGGGGGCGTAGCCCCCCCCCCTCCCACTGTAGGCAGTGGTTATTGTCGGCTGTAGACTGGGAAACTAACAGGTCAGGCAAAGTTTTACTTGAACGCTGCAATAACATAATTTTGTAATAAAATTTGCCCTACGATTCTGCTGTGACGACTGTCCTCCGTGTGTCATAAACACGCACTGTAGGCTACCTGGGGTGTGGACTGCCTATTCCACGCATGTGCGTCTTGCGCTCGAGCATTGCAGAGGAGGCTATCGCTCAGCAGGGGCTCTATATAACATTACAGCAATCTGTCATGATTTTATTTTGTCCTGCCTGGCCTGAAATTCAAGTAATCCGCGACGCAGATATGGGCGAGAAACAGTAAATGTTTTATAGCCCGATCAAACACTCTCGTTTTTCAGGAAATTCACTTTCTTTGAAAACGAATAGCATCGCCACTGCCCTATATTCAAGCTGCTGCGAGTTGATGAGTGTGCAGAAGTGTCCAGTATTTTAGTTGTGCCTAGCCAGGACAGCTAAAAGAGATTCCCACTTTAGTCTCCGATTAGCCTGCTTCACTAGGCTTATCATATGGTAACCTGCAGCGATCGTGGCGGCTTGTAACAAGGCAGCGCACTCGAGTACATTGAGAAACCCAGCTTTAAAGTTTGCCCCGTTACTTGAACTATACCTTACCAGGGAGATGATCAGCGTCCACGGTTTTCTGGACTAAGAAGGCTGCCTACCTGCAAAGAATTGTGTCTGTTCCTAATAATGTTTAGTTCTCTCTCTAACTCTTTCTCAGCAACGATGAGTTCACAGAGAGTTGTACACGCGCATAAACAGATCAGCATCCTTATACTACAACTGAAAGTATCTATCATACATATATGAATCCATCTCGCCCGCTGCTATAAGCAGCCGCTGCCAATGTGATTGGCGGGCAGCCTTCTTAAATTACGTTCAGAAAGAGACACTGTCTGGCTATTACAAAAAAAAAGAGAGTTATTGTTCAACACCGCAATGTGCTGCTTTTTGTGCCCACTTCATTTTAACGCCGCGAGTTTTCGCAGACTTGTGACGTCGCGCAACAATTGGAGGCGATTTTATGGCACATTGAAAATGTTTGACGAATAGCGAAGAATCAATGACAAACAATACGCCGTGTTGAAAATAGTTCATTATTATTATTCTTTACGCAGTCATGCGTAAGTGGTAATTACGCGATGGATAACTTACGCCTCATTTGTTGCGTCGTTTTACGAGCAGGTGCTGTGAGCATGACCCAGAAAATTTCGACCAATCATTAACAGCTAACGACATATACGGAAGGAAACAATGCGGGGGAGTTGAACATTATAATGGCCCACATTTTTTCAAGGAAAATTTGAGCTTACACAGTTTACGTAGGCTATTTACTTGGAGGAACCGGAGGTGAGGAGCAAAGGGCCACTTTACCGCTTTTCCGTCCATCCCACCCAAGCTGGGAAAAGTAGGAGCGCAAGGAACGACACCTAGTATATAAATTCGTAGTCATTTATAATCTTATAACTACACACAACCAGCTCAATGTGGTTTGCTTAAGTATTAATCGACTGAACTTGGTCTTCTTAAGAAAAACTTCATATTAGAGGGATCTAACATATATATATATATATATATATATATATATATATATATATATATATATATATATATATATATATATATATATATGTGTGTGTGTGTGTGTGTGTGTGTGTGTGTGTGTGCATACAGCGGACAGAGTGAGCGACGCCAGCCCCCCCCCCCCCCCCCCCCCCCACTCGCGAACGAGTTGGTACGCCACTGAGAGTGACCTAGAACAGGGGGAGTGTCCAAAGCGCCGCAGACCCTATTCCAAAACTCTTAGCCCCTGCTAGACCCAAAGCGAGCACACGCAAATGGCTTTGGGGCCCCGAACATTGGTGCCCCTATTCGAAAACTCCTTATTATCGTGCTGTTGCCAGTCGTTATCAACAACCCGCCGAAGCTGTATATACTCGGCCATACAGATATCCTGTGTATATACAGTATCATATCTGGGCAAGTGTGAGGCTCTGGAAATGCTGATATTTTATTTTGACATTTAAGTGAATTTTCGCATGACGCACCTGCTGACATCGACACTAGCGTGGTGTCAGGCTACAGTATCAGCACGTGCTGCGTGTGCGACTTTGTCTGCGCTGCAGATTGAGGAAAAAAGAAAAAAGAAAATCAGTTTCGCCGCTGGTGTGATGACGACAAGGTCTCTTTGCCCGGAGACCAACAAAGTGGAATGTTATACGAAGTAAGCCTAGGAGCTAACTCTTTTGCATCTGATCTCGCCTAACTGTGCCGTAGTCAGATGGCAGGAGACGCGGCGCCCAGAGGCGCTTTGTCCCGGAGT
The DNA here is from genome assembly GCF_013339695.2 of Rhipicephalus sanguineus. Lineage (NCBI taxonomy): Eukaryota > Metazoa > Arthropoda > Arachnida > Ixodida > Ixodidae > Rhipicephalus > Rhipicephalus sanguineus. Next base: position 116,252,764 of record NC_051180.1, read on the forward strand.
TCTACGCAGGCCAGCAGCCAGGAATTTTTTTCGCGGGGGGGGGGGGGGGCACTTGCTGATAGCCTTGACCATTTGAGAAAAACGCTTATTTGCATTATTTATTTTGGGTAAAACACCATGTATCATAAAAATTTCGGAGGGGGGGGGGGGCTTGAGCCCCCCCCCCCCCTTCTGGCTACGGGCCTGGTTCTACGATACTCATCAACCCATCATCCGTACGTCTGTCCCGGCACTACTAGCCACCCTAGCACTACCTCCCTCCCCGGGTTGTGGAGGGGAAGATTTGTTTCGGGCAGACCGTCCTTTCCTGGACACGAGTACTACCGCTCGACGCGGAGCGCCCAGGACACGTAGCCTGTCTCACGGCCCCATGCCAGAGAAAATCGTTTTGTCCTCCTCGGAAAAAGGGGCTCAACTTCAGTCACCGCACACATAACAGACGTACCCAAGAAATGCCGTACCGCTGGGAGCCGGAGTGGTCCTTGAAACGAATAGACAAAGAGAGAAACAGAACCCGGCCGTCTGGCTGTATCGAAAGGTTAGAACCAACTGAGCGTGCCAGCGCCCGTGTCACTTGCTCGTGAGCCTCGCCCCTTCGTCGTCTTTTATTTGTAACACACTCCCGCGGCCGACAAACTTATGACGTGCTGCCTGCTTCGAAGAGGTAAATTTTCTGGACGGGACGTCTAATTATGGAGCCCGACGCCAACCTCAGGCAGCACGCTCGTGCGATGTTGTCGCGACCCGGTAGCAGTTCGGTCACTCGAGCCATTTTCCACGTTATTGGTGGTGAGTCCTCGTGCACCAGGACGATGTCGCCGACCTGAAGCCGTGGTGGTGTCTTGGGTGCCGCTTCGTGGGCCGATCGCAGAAGCAACAGGTACTCCTTGCGCCAGCGCTTCCACAGATGATCTGTCAGCGCTTGTCGATGTAGAACTCGACGTCGCTGATTGACGGCCGTTGACTGAGGGATTGCGGCGCCGAAATCTTGCGGCAAGCATGTTGCACGTTTGCCGAGCAGGAAGTGCGAAGGTGTCAGTGGGCTTGGGTCGTCGGGATCAGCAGACAGATAAGTCAGCGGGCGGCTGTTTATGTTCGCTTCCACCTCGCAGAGAACCGTCGAAATTTCTTCGAAGGAGAGATGGCTGCGACCCAGCGCTCGTTTCAAGGTGTTCTTGGTGATGAGTACGAGTCGCTCCCACCATCCGCCCCACCAAGGGGCTCGCTCGACACTGAACTTCCACTCGATGCGATGGTCACTGCAGAAGTCTTCCAGACTGGAAGTTGCGTGATGTCCGAGCTCTCTTGCGCTGTGATGGAAGGCCAGCGCGTTGTCCGAGTATATGGTGGACGGTATTCCACGACGGGAGATGAAACGCCGAAATGCTGCGACAAAGCTGATGGCAGTCGTGTCCGTTGTGAGTTCTAGGTGTAGAGCGCGTGTTACAGCGCATGAAAAGATGGCTATGTAGGCTTAGAGCAAGTCTGCTTCGCTGCATGACAATAAAGTGGTCCGCTGAAGTCAACCCCGACAACCGCAAATGTGCTTGCTTCCGTAATTCGGTCTTTTGGTAATGGCGCTGTGGGTGCTGATTCCGGGGAAATCTTGCGTCGTCGGCACATCAGACAGCCTCTTAATGCGGACTTTATGGTCTTGGGACCTTTCAGCACCCAGAATCGCTCACATAATTCGGTGAGTGTGTGCTCGACACTTGAGTGAAGCATTCGTTCATGAGTAGAACGAATCAGCAACTCAATGACAGCGTCGCCACCAGGAAGCACGATAGGGTGACGGAGGGACATGATCCCGGGCAGAAGTTGGAGGCGCCCTCCAACGCAGATTTCCCTGCCGACAGTGCCGCAAGGTCGTCAGGGAAGTGCGAATGCTGGACTTGCTTGATCCAGTAATGTTCAGCTCGTGCGATTTCTTGGGCACACTCTAAGCCAAAAACTGAAAAAAGGAGAGTAACTGCCGGTTTTAGTCCTAAAGACCAACTGTTACTCCCCAAAAAGACCAACTGGAACAAGATGGCTGACATGGCTCAAGTTGGGGGAGTAAGCGTTTAGGGTTAGGTTGGAAGGGAGCAACAGAAGGACGAACGGCAACAGTTTCTCTCGGCGCGCAACCGCTGCTCTCCTGCAGGACGCACCCAGTATCGGTCGATGCATGGGCCACATTTTCTTGCGGGCTGGCATAAGGAAACTAGTTTTTGTAAACTGAACAGAGAGATACGCACGCTAATAGGGACATTTGGCTTGTACGTAAACTTTTTAATGTTACCGTGTTACCGGAACGCATGTTTTAGAAAGGTTTTACCTCCCCGTACGTAAACGGATACCTTTACGTTTGAATAAACCATGAAATGTTGATGATAACGGCATTTAAATTATATTTAATTTATATAAGATTGTATAACCGCTGCAGAAATATCTCGAGGGGTTTTTAGCGTAGAATACCGGGTTATCCGACGATGGTGTCGCCATCTTGAGACGCTTCGTGCAACCATAGTCGTGGACACGTTTGTTTTCGCCTAGTGTTTTAGAGGAAAAAAAATGATTGAAAAGGTAACTAATTCGTAATAATGCCGCGACAAGGCATTTACACCACAAGTGGAACGCACGATGTTTCTGAAATAACAATTTTTTGCTTACCTGCTTCATCTTGTTCCCGCTAGATGGCGTCACCTATCCAGCCTGTCGGGGTATTTATGTCAAGGCTTCTCACGTTTTTACCGCTTCGGTATTCTAATTCTAGGTCACTCTAGTGACTCTAGCCGCTGAAACAAAGTGATCGCAATTACCGCTCGCACTTCGGCTTATTTTTACTCGGCGGCTGGAGCCTCGGCAAAGCGGGTATCGCGAGTAGCCGCGAACGAATGTGGATTTTCGAGATAGGGCCGTAAACGTAAAGCTAATTCGGAGAGTAGTTCACGTTCCGTAAGGGCCCGCGTATGCGCAGATTCGTTCCGGCAACTCGTAACACGGTAACGTAAAGCTAAAAGCCCACAATACAAGCTAAAATCGCCCAATAAAAGGCATGGTTGCATTAGAACGTCAGCACCTGAAGCTGTTGTCGTCGCAAGTCAAATGGCATGTTTGCGTATAACAGTTGGCATAAATATATAGCCTGAGAGTGTGGCAATAAAATGCGAAGCTTCGCGAGACTCCGTGTATACTTCGCGACAAACAAGCGGTTGAGAGAAGTACACAGTTGATAGACTTTACACTTTCGGTTTTATGCTGACAACGAGACTGACAGCGAGCTAACGCCGCTGCCTCCCCTACCCCCTCATCTCTACCTTGTCACTGGCTGATTTTGCCGGGAGGACAGTTATCGCAATCGGGTCCGGTAGTTTGAATTTGTGTTTAATCTCAGAGCAAACGGACGTTATCAGCTCGGGCGGTGTTGTCTTTTCAAAGGGGAGGTGACTGTTCCGCAAAAAATATTATTATTAATATTGATATTAATAATAACAATGATAATAAAGAAGAAGAAAACACACCTCCGGGCAAAAAAGAAAAAAAGAAAAAAACTGGCCTTTTAGCTAGCGCAAAGGGAGCACGGCAAAGCCTGTGTTTTCGTGAGAGACTCATTGCCTTGACGTTTTCAGATGTATACATTGTTACCTTCTATTCTCTTTCGAACATCACCACTGGTTCTGCACGCCTATACTCATTTCACTAACATGTCAGAACGCGCAACGACCCGTCGGTACCTACATAACCCCGTTTCCTTTCAGACGGCGCCGTAGCGTTTGGTGGCGCAGTGGTTAGCGTGCGCGCATGGTGATTAAGTGGTCGCGAGTTCGAATCCTGTGTGTTTGTTGCAAATTTTCTGAAATTTCTTTCTGAACGAGATGTCTGTGTATAATTTGTACATCCAAACAAATACGTGTATAAACCTCAATGTGCTCTAGAAGTCAATCAAAAACGAATTTTTTTTTGGCCCAAGAAGAAACAAAGGAGTAACGGGAAGGAGCATCCGTTGCTCCCTTGAGGAGCATCAGAAAGGAGTAACAGTTGGTCCTCAAGGAGAGCAACGGTTCGTCCCCTTGCCGTTGCTCCTTTTAGGAGAGTAATGGGAGTGGCAAAGCACTTGCTCCCTCAAAGGAGGAACCCCTATACCCCCGTTGCTCTCTTTTGGCTTAGAGTGCATTTAGCGGTCCGACTGTCGACGCTCTCCGTGTTGCTGCGTTACCGATGAAACGGTAGATCCACGCCGTTACTCGAAGAAGGCGTGAATACCGGCTGTAGTCGGTGACCCTGAGTAATGCTTGTTGTTGGGCAAGGATGACGACACATTTGGCCGCAGGTACTACTTCTTCAGCGGTTATAATGGGCTTTGGGCGTCTCACGTCATCCTCCCAGGCGTGCTTGGGAATGGAGAGCCATGAAGGACCTCTCTACCATAGAGATGAACGAAGAAGCGCGACCTAAGTGATACCTCTTGTTATAGGTGGGCCGGATTTTCCTTTCCTTTGCAGTGCTGCCACTTCTGGCCCGCTGTATGCTGCTGTATTTCTGCGACTCGGTTTCTGACGTAGACGTCGCGGCGCCCTGGATCTTGTGACATCCAATGGATGGCAATCTGGGAGTCAGTCCAAAAAAACGGTCTTGTCTTTTCGAAACATGGTATGTTCTTAATGTGGTTGTAGATACGGGCTGCTGTAGGACAGGCTAGCAGTTCCAACCGAGGCAGAGAGATAGCTTTCAGTGGTGCAATTCGCCCCTTGCTCATAAGAAGGGAAGTACTGCGTTCTTGCGAGTGCATTGTCTCAGCACATACGTAGACAGCTACGCCGTACGCCCGCATGCTAGCATGTGCGAAGACGTGTAGCTCGGTGGTTCTAATTGGATGTCCTAGCGCCCTGTTGACTTGTCGTGGCAGGCGAACCTCGCTTAGCGTCGGGAGCTCGGAACACCAGGCGTTTCGTGCTGTTAGCTGTTCTTGCGGTAGTGGGCAATCCCAAGGATGCCTTAGTTTCCAGAGATCTTGAAAAATCAGTTTGGCTCGAACAGTGAACGGCGTGAGCAAGCCGAGAGGATCGTACAAGCTAGCGAATCCTTGGAGCGTTGTTCGTTTTGGGTTGGGCATAGTTGATACCAATTTGATGACGTTGTCGGCGCTCACGATAACGGAATCATTGTCTCTTTCCCAGCAAAGCCCGAGGACCTTCATTGTATGTGGGTCGACACCGTGATCTTCCAATTATAATCTGTCCGTCCGGAACTGTTCTCTTAGCAAGGAGCTGTTTGATGTCCACTTACGAAGCTCCATGCCGGCGTCGCCTCCGAGTAAATCCGTTGAGCCGTCCGCAGGTTGTCTGCACCGACCACTAAATCGTCGACGTAAAATGACTGTCGGAGGCATTCCACTGTTTCGGGGAATCGCTCTTCGGAGACTCGGAAATGGTGGTGTAACGTTGCTGCTAGGAGAAAGGGGCTGGACTTAGCGCCGAAGGGCACGCGAGTCATTCGCCAGTGAACGATTGGCGGAAATTGTTCGTGTTTCGTCGGGAGATGAGCAACCCATAGGAAGCGCAGTGCATCTCTGTCCTCCGGGCGAATGCTGATTTGAAGGTACGCCTTCTTATTGTCAGCCACCATGATTATTGGATGCATTCTGAAGTTGAGCAAAAGTTTAAGTCGGCATCCATCTTGGGCCCCTTCATGATCACGTTGTTCAGGGATGGTTGACCGGGAGCATGAGATGACGCGTCAAAAACAACCCGAAGCTTGGTGGTGACGGCATCACGACGAATTACTCCATGATGCGGCATGTAGTATGTGCTGGGCTTGGGTGCCGTATCGTTGTATGGAAATCGTTCTGCGTGGGATTCGTTGAAGTACGCCTTGATGGTGTCATAGCGAACAAGAAGATCTGGTTGCTGCCGGAAAAGACGGAGCTGCATCAGGAGCCGCTGTTTAGCGAGGTCGTAGTTGCTTTGGCCGGTGTCCAGACCAGGCTCCCGAAGAAGGGGAACCTCTTAGCGCTCTCCTTTCTTGGACACGTCATTTTCGAACAATTCAAGGGCGATGCTGTCGCTTTGGCTGCTGTCAGGACTGTCTTGCACCATAAGTTGGCAATTCGCAAGTCCAGGGCGGTATCGCTTTCAGTGGCTTCTTCGACACCAATGAAGAGAGAAGTAGCTCGCGTTCTCGATCCTTGAGTTAGGTTGCTGAGAGTACCCTGAATGGTCCATCCAAAAAGGGTTTCTGCCGCCGTTATCTGAGGGGAAACCCGTGTTATGTCTGGTTGCCACGTCCCAGTAGATGTCCGATCCTATTAATACACTGATCTCGTCCTCCCTGAATGTTGTCGCTTCTGGACGTGCATCAGCCGGGAGCATACCTTGCCGTGTCATCATGGTGACGAGCTCGCCGTCCGCTGGTGGACTTGTCACTGGGCTAATTTCTGGTATTGCCAGAGCTTCTATTGTGGTCTGGTTACTGCTATTTTGGCTCCGAAGCGTCACGGCAACGCGCTCACAAGTCAGAGTCGCGGGACGTTGCGTTTTTCCGAAAGTGGACAAGGTAGGACGCTGAGTGCCTCGAACGGGACAATTCAAGGCACGAGCGATGCCCTGTTTAACGAAAGGGCGTTGACTTCCTGTGTCGAGCAGGAATCGAACCGGCACTGTCTTTTCTGGCGCGATAGCCCATGCCCTGCCAGTCTGCAGCAGCACGGGCGTGAGACCAGCGCCGCTAGTTGACACTGAAGTTGCTCGAGATGGGGTTGTGGCAGACCCTGATGCGCGATCTTTTGGTGCCGAGGCGTTGGCGGTACGCTGTGACCGGTTCCTGACGTTGTTGATGTCGCATAGCGAAGTCAAATGCCGTCCAGCGCATTGGTGGCACTGCAAGGATCTGGAGGTTCGGCAATCGTTGGCAAAGTGGTTGCGTTTGGCGCAGCGGAAGCACAGCTTGTCCACCTGAAGTCTCCTTCGTTTCTCTTCCGGAGTGAGGCGTTCGAAGCACTCCTGAATAGTGTGTTCGGGCGAGTTGCACAGCAGGCAGGGGCGCGAGTAGGGGGGTCGAACTTCGGCTGATAAAGCCGCAGCGGATGGCAGGGGTGGTTGTGGTGGCCGGAATTCTCGCTGCGGATGCCACCGGCTCGTTGAGGATGTCGCTTCCTCGAGACCGCTTTCCTCCTGTATTTCTATCTGAACTCGAATGAAGTTCATGAGGTCTTTCACTTGTTGTGACTAGATTCCTTGAGATGCATCAGCGTTTTCCGCTAGTAGGGCTTCCTTTTGCCGCTGACGATACAGGATGCTGAGGTCCGAAGGCAACGCCTTCAAGAGGATGTGCCGCAGAACCTTGCAATACTCTCCTGGAGACACTCCGAGACCTTCCAGTGCATTGATGTGGAATGCTGTCTCGTCATAGAGATTCCTTAGTTTGGTCACGTCGGCTGAGCTTCGAACCGGCGCGACAGACAGCAAATTGTCTAGATGATCGTCGATTAGCATGTCGCGACGGCCGAAACGGTTGGACAAGATCTGAAGGGCTACGTCGTAGTTAGCTTCGGCGAGACAAATACCTTGGATGGCTGCCTTGGCTGCCCCAGTCAGGTATGTCAATAGGTATTTGAATTTGTCGATTTTTGGAATCCAGTCATTGTCATGAATGCTGACTCGGTATTGGTCCCAAAATCCTTTCCATTCGCGCCGCTCACCGGCAAAACTTGGGATGTGCAGCTTGGGCAAGGCGATGCGAGATGGCGGCGTTGGAGTTGAGAGGCTGGGCGAAGGTGAATTAGCGACCTGCGTCGATGTCGAGGCGACAGGCTCACTGGTAGGACTTGCGGTAACAGGGACAGATGAGGGTGGCGTCGGGGGCCGCGGCTCGGTTGCGCGGTGAACTCTCGTTTTTGCATAGCTGACTTTCTCCTCGTACTCGTAGGCGGTAGTCAGGTCGGCTTCCAACTCATCATCGTGAAGGGCGGCCTGGATTTCGCTGTCGAAATGGATGAGCTGGGCGTTCTTTACCACGATTAGGTCGAGGATCTCCTGGAGCCTGCCAGCCGGGGTGGTAGAATCTGCGAGCGGGGCGTCGAGTGTTGATAGGGCTTTCGTGATGGTGGTTCGCGCGAAACCGCGCTTAAGTGCGTAGTTGGTCCATGGTGGAAAATCGAGGACCAGACGACCGGGCGGGTTTCGGCACCAGAACGAATGAAACGAATAGAAGAGAAAAACAGAACCCGGCCGTCTGGCTGTATCGAAGGGTTAGAACCAACTGAGCGTGCCAGCGCCCGTGTCAGTTGTTGTTGTTGTTGTTGACTTCTCATGGCACATACCCAATGGAGGGGATCGGCCGAGTAGATGGTGAATTCGTCCTATATTTTCTGCATGTTGCGATTCCTTGTTACGCTATTTGTTTTTAACTATTGAATTAAAGTGCCAATTATGAGTAATGAAAAATTTAATGCCCATGGAATTTGGCAAGAGATTCTTTTAGTAGCAATGACGTATTCCTGAACAGCAAGGAAAACATCCCTGTGGCTGTACCCCAGGGTAGTGGACCCAAAAGAAAGAAGGATGGGTTCTGATAATTCCAGGCCCAGTTTTCGAAGACGTGGTACTAGTATTCGTTTCCTGAAAGTGTTGAACCGGTGACATGGTATGAAAAAGTGACTAATCGTTTCTTCCTGATTACAGAAGAGGCACAGAGAGGAGTTCACTAAACCTGATCGATGGAAGTAAAAATTCAGGGAAGTAACGCGGCAAGGAATTTTCGTTATGGCAACTTCCAACAACCTTGAATTAGCTAAATCGCTGTGCCAAGGGAATAGAAGGTGCTTGTACTCCGGAGAAGCTGTCAGTGCCGAGTCTAATAAGCTTTTTCTAATTGTAAGTGTGCGGAAACGCGCCGTCGTGATGTGAGCTGTTGGCGGGAAAACAAATTATCGGTGCGGTCAGCGACGCCTTTGCAAGACTGTCCGCCATTTCATTGCGAAACAAACCCTTGTGGCCAGGTACCCAAATTAAATGAATACATTGTAGATGCGCGGGGGCCAGTATTTTAAAGAGCTTTGTTATAGCTGTGTCACCGGATGTGGAAAGCGAAGAGCACACAGACAACGAATCGGTCATTACTACCGCTACTGGAATTGAAGTACTTAACATACGTAAAGTCAGAATTATTGCCATAAATTCAGCAAGGAAAACGGGTTGCTCGTGAGCCTCGCCCCTTCGTTCTCTTTTATTTGTAACAGTCCTACCTGGACAAGGGGGCCGCCGTTCGGCTCGACGAGTCCAATCGCCGAGCACAGAACGGAGACCGCTGAGGGGCTACCGTTTGGTGCAGCAACTTTAGTCGCCGCGCGCAAAGCAGACGTACCCACGAAATGTCGCCCGAGTCGCCGAGCACAGAACGGAAACGACCAGCACGGGCCTTGTGGGCGGGGCCCAACAAGGCGACTGGAATACTCGCGCGCATGCAAAGCACAGGTAAGCAACGCAGACCTTGCCCGTGATCACCACGGTGAAGCAACAAACGTCGCAATCACCCAGACCGGCTCGGGCTGTTGGTTCCGCAAACACAAGTGACAGGCACGCTAGGCCAAGTCGGGATACCTTAAACAGAGCCATCATTAAAAGGTAATGGTAACTGTACAAAACGTTTGTTTTAGCGAATGCGGCCTCTCCAGGGAGCGAAGCGGTTTTCGAGCTGTCTGTCGTCTCAATGCAAAGCAAGCGGCGAGATACCGGTGTCTGTCGAGATATCGCGCACGACACCGCCCGCATGATCAAAGCTCGCAGTCACTTTCAAGTGACGAAGAAGGAATCGTTTGCGGGCAGAAACGTATGTAACACACAATTTGGGCAAGCCCCACTACTCACCACTTCTCTCTAAGTGGTTATGTAAGAAAAAGTGAAGATAGAAGCACCGACCCGTAACTCTAACCTGTCGTTGACACCTTAACAGGTCGGCGCGGGGATGGGGAACTCCACTAAATGTGAAGGGAGCACACGGATGGCAAGGGAAGGAACGAGTTTATTCCGAATCGGCAACATTATGAGGGATTAGTTCCCTCTCCTAGGTGACGTCAAGGAACCCTTGGGACCCTGGCGGCATCCCCGGCTTGCCGAACTGCTTGGAGTTTGTCATCTGGATTCGAGCTGAGCAGCGTGGTCTACCACTGCTCTTGGAGTTTGTCATCTGGAGTCGAGCTGAGCAGCGTGGTCTACCACTGCTCTCCGTGTGTTTTGTTCCGCATGTTTGCTCGAGAGAAAGCCCAGATTATGATTCAGGTCCGCCTTCCTAATCTGTAATGGTCTTATCTTTGAAGCGAACCATCCCTCCTTTCTCGGTGACCACTCTTTACCCTCTTAGCCCACCAGCCCTCGACAGAGGATCTCTCATATGTGGGTCATTTCCGAAGTCGATTCGAGGTCAGGATTTGAGAAACATATCGATGCTGATCTGATCAATGAACAAAATGTCAGATAACGCTGCTGTTTGAAAGGAGGCTTTTACAAATGGGTTATTTTCGAAGGGGATCTGACGTCAGGATATCAGAAACGTGTCGACCCTCGAGAATGACGGAAATCTGGAAGCCGCTTCTGAAGTATATATATTTTGTGTTCCACGGTTCTATTTTAACGCATGGTTGCCGCATGGGGTGCCTCACGAAAGTGAAAAAATGTTTGCGACTGACGCTTGTGTAGCTGATGAACATATTACTAAAAAAAGAATGCGACTTAGAAGATCTTGTTGCTGGGCTAGTTGGTACATAACTTTGAGGGAAATTTTTTTCATTATTCATTTTCGGTAAAACGCCCTCTTTATCAAAATTTCAAGCTGGAGGGCGGGATGGGGGGGGGGGGGGGGCACCCTCCTGGCTACGGGCCTGCCTAGGATATATGTGCTTTGTGGGAAATGACGGCATGGTGCCGGACGAATTACAAACGTGCTTCGCCACAAGGTCTGGGTAAAGGTGTGCGAAGATTCGAAAATTTCGAATAATGAATCGAATACATCGTGCTATTCGATTCGGTGCTCAAATCAAAGTGCATATTCGAAATGCCGAATATTTTTCGAATAATCAGCAACGAAGAAAAATGCTCGAAGGAAGGAGACGTCGGAGAAGCGAGGGGTAACTTATCTTGTTTTTGTCGTCGAATTACCCCGATGCACGCAGCCAATGTACTTACGGGACTATCGAGGCTAGGTTGAACGCAGGATGAAGGCGTTTTTCCCCAGTGTCACCGATGCGACAGTGTCATGAATCCACCAGCTGATGTTAACTGATGAAAATCGCTTAGTAGTTACGTATCAGTTTTATTTAAGAGCTGTTTTATACTCTACTTACTTCTACATTTCAGCCTGCAGTTACAAAATATTTCGAAGGCTCTCCTTGCTGCTGTATACGAGTTTACTCAGTTTAAAGAAGTACCGACACGAATTTTAAAAATTTTCGGTTTGTTGCTTTAAATAAAAATACTGGCCTTGAGAAACCCAAAACAAGTATTGGGGTGCCTGGGAATGCATCAAATATATTTTTACTACCGCTGCCTTAAAAGGCACTTTCGGTTTCGATATCGAGGGGGTGGCTTCTCAGTGACGATATCATAGTGTGACGTCACGGGGACACAGCAACTCGCGACGTACTAGCGGCAAACTTGTCATCTGCTCGTGGGACACGTGAACAACGATGAGTGAATTGTAGTCCAGTGATCCCGACAGCGATTTCTGCATGTAGTACGAAGAGCTCGCAAACTCAGGGGAACTGTGTTGACTAGTCAAGATCAATGTCCATTGCAGTGTGATTGGCTTGCAGATGCTCAGCGACGAAAACTTTAAAATCAAAATAAAATATTTTATTCGTGTTGTCTGACTGTTGTGTGGAGAGCCTTGACACTGTATACCAAAGAAATGAAAAATGTCTCTTTTGCAATGTCTCAAAATCGTGTCAGTACTGCTTTAAATATATGTGGTATTTTTGTGCGTTAAAAGTAATCGTAATGTTCCTTTGTTAAAGCTTGTGAATATTTCTTTCAAATAAAATGTGTTGCGATTCTTGGTCTGTTTCGAAAATTGTTACCTTACCAGTCTAAGGCTGTTTTAAAAACGGTTGCCTTACTCTTCGAAAACTATTCGAGCAGTATTCGATTCGTATTCTATTAGGTGTCATCACTACATTCAATTCGTATCCGAATCGCTTCCAAAATTCACTATTCGCACACCCCTACTCCTGGGCAACCTATGAGGTAAAATTGCAAAAGCGTGCAAAATTTTTGGGGGAGTAATTAAGAAATGGGCTTCTCCCGATAAACACTGCTATTGTCGAGAATACAGCTTTCAAATACTCTTAATATTTTTATTTATTTATTTATTTATTTATTTAGCTATTTAGTTATTTAATTTTTGTAAGTGACGCGTGCTCACGGGAACCGTCGCCAGTAACGTTAGGCGAGTCGGTAGCTTGGATTACGAGAGGAACGCAGCGCAAAACAAGAAAAAGAAAAACGACATGAACTTTTTGGAGTAAAAAAAAAGGCGACAATCCCTCCATCTTGCGCCCGGGGTAGGCATGGGCGGCCGATATGACTGCTCAGTACTCACTGCTGCACACTTCCTGCGATGATTATCGCCACGCTGTCAATCGCGGCGAGCGAGATCTCGAAGAATCCAACCAGGTCCCCGCCTGCGCAACAATACAAACTGTTAGCAAATCTGAATAAAATCAGAGCTCTTTAAAAAAAAAACCTTTCTTTTACAAAACATGGAAATTTACTGCAAACATGCAAGACTAATGCATGGTACGCGTGGCTTACTTAAATCTTAAATGCCCCTTTTCGATTCCTTTAAGTATTTAATGCCATAAAGTTTTTAATAGCATAATGTGTAATCAAGTATCGTTTCTCTAACGGAGTGACTGTTCGCAATCGGAGAGAGCTTCTCTTAGCAACGTAATTCTCCGTCATTTTTTTTTTACATCACGAGTGGGAGTAGTAACAATCACTTAACAAATAAGCGAAGCTTTGAGACTAAAATTAGTTCATTAGTAATCACTGAAATATCTGATGCTGTCTTGGTTACGTGTAACAGGTTAAAATTGTTTAAAAAAAAGAATTTCAGCACGCCATCCTGAAATTTAACATGGGAGGTCTCGCCTGCGGTTTCTAACCTTGGGACTTCTTTATGCATATTTAGCTGTATTGTATTCTCTTATTTTGTCACTAATAAAGGTTGATTGATTGATCGAAATAAATTTGATATCGCAGACAATGGAAGGCCAAGCACAGATGCGACGTAACGTCGTTTACACCGAAAAAGTGAAACTTTTTAAATACATCGGCTATTAGCTGACTGAGCTACAGCTATTCAAAGCGAATGTCATAACCACAACGAAAACTGAATCAATGCTATTCAAATGCTTGGTACTAATTATTATTGCTTCCTCAAACTCAGAAACATGTGTCAACAGTGAATAAGAGTACCGATTTCAAGAGAAGGCAAGCGCTACAATGGGTGGCAGAAAGTTAGGTGGGCAGACGAGATAGCCATTCAGAGATTAAGAAGTCTGTGGGGACAACGTGTCCGCAGCCAATCACAGGACCGGGTTAATTGGAGAAGCATAGGAGGGGCCTTTGCCATTCAGTGGGCGTGGTCTAACTGACAATGAAGCTCAGAAGAGTACGATTTTAAGCAGTAAGTTACGGACGAATTAATTTTGAATGTTGGTAGCAATTAGAAGTAGTAGTGTGCAATGTAACTTACTGCGGTGGAACCAGTTGGAAACATGCGCGGCAAAAGCGAACACCAGGGCCGCGCTAAACCCCTTGCCTGCGTTCTTCACGCTCTTGAACCAGTTGTATATCTCTTCTTCCTGCATTGATTGATAAAAAACGTGTTTGTTGCATAAAGCCGTACCGAGATCACACACTTCTGATCTATGAAATTCACCTCACGGCGTTCTGGCGCATGCCTTGCGCAATTGAGAATAACTATTGACATGAATAAGCACGAAAAAAAAAACGTATGGCAGCTCCAGTACTCTGAAACCTGAGGAAGCGCGTAGCACGTGCACCCAGCGATTCCCGTTCGTCGGGTTCCAATGCTTCGTTTACCAAGGCATCGATGACGTCAGTGACTGAGGTGAGCATGTAGGGTTTCCCCGTCACGAGTAGAATCTCGTTTAATTAAGGAGATTCGAAAAGTCGGTATGCGAAATGCGTGCTACTTTTTGCTGTGCGTTATTAGAGAGTTTTAGTGCCGGGGACCCCAAGCCACCTCCGTATGCATGATCTTGCGTTCCTTTGTACTCCCAGCCGCATCCACGGAGAATACAAAAGAACGGAAGGGCTTACGTACGCAAGCCGCTTTGGGGCCACGGCACTAAAACTCTCTATTGACTTCCTGCCTGTAACGGCGGTTCAGATACGTGTCGTCTGCAGCGAGTTCTGTCAGGGGCTAGAAAGGTAGCATATACAGTGACTCTATCAGGGGCTAAAGTCCCTGAAACTTCGTAAAGTAGCGACATACGTGCATAAAAGCGCGCCTCCTCTCTTTTCTCCCTCCTCTGCCCTCTCCGAGGCTGACGCCGCGTCGGCATTGGCCAACTGCCGTCACGTGAGACCGCGCGCAGCGTTCGTTTGTTTACAGTCGCTCGCGACTGCCATCTTCGCTCTCGAAGCGCGGGTTCGCTGGTTCTCAGCGCATGTGTTTTATGGATACGCGCTTTCCATTCCGCGCGCGTTGTGCTCTGAGATACCTTGCACACAAGACCGACGTCACTGTTGGTTGCCGTGGGCTTCTGCTGCGCTTTCGGATGCCGAAACAAATCAAGTGAAGGCAAAAAGCTGTTTATGATACCGTCCGGGAAGCGCAACGAGTTGCGAAGGAAGGCTTGGTTACACCGAATCGGAAGATAGAACTTTCGGCCGACGTTTTCGACGCGACTATGCGATGTAAGTTGCTATCCTCTCACTATAAGTACTCGTCGAGGTTCGCGCAAATCGCTGCGTGCTATAACGCCGTAGACACGTCCTCAGTTAATTGGGCAGTACGTCGTTTTTTCCTCACACGTTTTATTGCTGCTTCTGCGGGGTCTGTATTAAGTGTTTTTTTTTTTCGAAAATGTGATTGCGAAACTTCAGAGATTCGGCGCAGTTCTTTTGAAGAAACAAAGTTACCGTGTAAAAGCTCACATTAGGTGTGGTACTCTCTGTTTTTGTTGCGTGCTCGTTTTTTTTTGTTTTTTTTTCCGAAGCAAATAGCTTTCTCTGGCTCTGACGCCGACAGATCCGCCGGTGGACTTGCGATAGAAGGTAGGTAGGCAAAGCGTGCGTGTCCAACCGAGTCGCAGGGTGCATTCATCGTTTAGGAACCTCACGTATACGTGTTATTTACCGCGAAGGTTTACGTGCGTTTCGTGTGGAGGTTTATATCCGCGAGTGGCTTTCCGCCGCGGTGGAGCAGAGGTTATGGTGCTCGGCTACTGACCCGACGGTCGCGGTCGACCGCGGCGGTCACATTTCGACGGAGGCGAATAGCTTGAAGCCAGTGTGCCGTGCGATTTCAGTGTTCCTTAAAGAACATCAGATGGTCAAAGTTTCCAGAGCCCTCCACTACGGCGTCTCTCATAATCATACCGTGGTAGTGGGACGTAAAACCCCAAATGATATTAATATCCGCGAGTGGAGCTCTCGCGAAGGAAACGTTTACGGTGGCAGGCTAGTTTATTCGTTCGCTTGCTCGTTCATTGATCAGCGAGTATAGTTCGTATGTCAAGTACGTCTACGAGGCACACTTGCGCACTATGGTTGGTGCGTCTAATCTCTTAACGAATCAACCAACGCTGTCTAAATGTATCGACTGGAAATGATGTACGCCTTCTGGCGCATTCTTCTTTCGATGAAGCTCCGAGCTGCTGCTTGCACTGACAGTCATTTTCTAAATAAATAATAGACGCCACTTTTAATACAGCCAACACCCATTGCCCATGTGTTTCTTCCACTCTAAAAAACTGTCCGCACCTTTAGTGGAGTCTTCTTGCCCCTCACCAATAACCGTCCTCTGGCTAGTTTGCGCTTCCTTTCTTGAAAACTCGGCGCTCGGCACTTTCCTATCAAGGATGCTTTTTATTAACACGCACGCCATTCGTGACCTGAAAGTACGGCTCGCCCGGCGATAATGCAAGGAAAGGCACGCGAGATTGATGGTTATTGTTTCGGGACAGAAAATACGCCCATAGCACGCCCTTTTTGTGAGGTTGCTAAACAGTAACAGAAAATAACGAGCGCAGAGATTTGGTGAAAAAGAAAAAACAACAAGTGAGCCAGATGCTGATATTGTTTTGTGGGAAAGAGATGCCCAAATACGCCCTTTTGTATTGTAGTGTGCAGTGCTACATGATACAGGCACGTATAGCGGCGGTTAACTATATTACCCAGCAGATAATTCGGAACGGCTACCTCCTAGTGCAGTACTGGCAGCCTCAGTGGTCTTGGTATGCGCGGCGAATTCGCCTCGCGAGGACGACGTTGTTCAACGTATAGGTTTCAGAAGGCTTCATGTAGAGCGGGACATTAACGTTTCAACATCACACATGTCCTTTACAAAGGTCTTTAACATCTCCTAAACGACATAAAATTAAAAAAAAAGGATACAAAGATCTAGATGGCTAGTTCGAATGCTTAAAGAGCGCCGCCTGGCAAGCGCGCGGCTCCCTTTGCGAGCG